>NW_008354502.1:2708129-2738438 GCF_000622305.1 Nannospalax galili
TATACCACTCCTTGGCATATACCCAAAGAACTCATCCTATTGCAGAGACACTTGTATATCCGTGTTTGTTGCTGATCTTTTCACAATTGCTAAGAGATGGAAGCAACCCAAGTGTCCCTCAATTGATGACAGGATAATGAAAATGTGGTTCATTTATACAATGGAGTTTTACTCAGCAATAAAGAAAGACAAAATCATGAAATTTGCAGGTAAATGGATAGAACTAGAAACTGTTATACTAAGTGAAGTAACACAGACTCCGAAAAAAAAAAATTGGCATGCTCTCCCTCATATGTGGATCATAGAACCAAACCCTGATAAGTGAGTATGCATCCAGACATAACTACAGGAACCAGGATAATGGAAAGGAAACAGGGAGGTAAAGGAAAAGAAAGAACCTGAAAGAGAACAAAAGGAAAAGGGCCTTAATAAGGGACATATTGATAAAAATTGGGTTAGTTTAAGGGGGGAGGGAAGGGTATACAAGGAACCTAGGGGATAAGGGGAAAAAGGAGCTCAATACAATTAGGACCATATGAGAAGGGTATTATTAAGGGAAAAAGGGGGAAAACTATGGTGGAGGGGTGAGACAATGTGTGAGATAAATAATGACTAGCTAGTTTTGAAAACCAGAGGGAACCGATTACTCCTACAATCTACTGACAAGTTATACATATCAGGTCAACAAATATATGTCTAGGTAAGGATTATCTGAGAACAATTGGTCTTTGCCTAAGATTTATCTACATGACACACAGTAATTAAAAGTACCAGACTGGTGGAACTAACCTTCTTGGATGTTTAACATACATACTTTGAGGCCTATAATAATTTGGTCAGAGGGACATAAAGGACAGTTTTTGCTCCTTGCCCTCCTAGGTTGACTAGTTCCAAGGGACTATGAGCATCTCTCAAAATGTCCTGTAATTGTGGTGGATCACCTGTCCTCTTGATCAAGGAAGCCAAGGAGACCCCAGAAGATGGACTTGAACCTGTGCCCAGTCTACAAAGAGGAAGGTCAACACAGAGGAATCACTTCCTCCATGCTTCCAAGCGAAGCCAGTCATGGTCGAGCAGGACCTTTGACTTATCTTCACATAAGAGGAACTGGTAAAAGAAAGGAGCCAGGGGCTCCTCCCAAGTCCATGTGACCCCTGAGGAACAGATCGTCAAATGACCTTAAGAGTAAAAATAACCTGGTTTATCTGGGCCAAGTTTATCTGGGCCAATTGTATGGCCTTAAACATTTAAAAGGAAAGTATAAACAAAGATTAAAGGGGTCAATATAATTTCTTAAGAGTCCATATGCATAGCTAAAGGCTACATAACAAACAACAATTCCAGATAGGCAATACCTTCTTTTGAGTTGTTGGCCGGGGTGACCAAAGGGACTCCCAAATAGTAACCCAGCATAGAACTGGGAAAATAAACAGCAGACCCTAATCTTATCTGAAGAAGTATTGTCAACTGATTGCTGCTAGAAAAGGAACTACTGACCTTCCTAAAACAAAGACCTCTGATAAGCTGACTAGATTCACCAGAATGGTAAGTAGTGGAGAATGGCTGGGGTGCTGACAACATAGCAGACAGTAGCAGAGTTATCAGAGTATAAGGGCTCTAGTGGGAAGAGGGAGGCTACAGGAGGGTGCCATCTTGGAAGTGGGCGTATAGACGAATAAGATGGTTTGGGATGTTCTGTGTGATATACATACACACACACAAAAAAAAAAATCAACAAATTTTTAAAAATGTATTATATTTGAGGAGGAAGCATGAAAATTTATGTCATGCTAATTAGTAGAGGTGATACACATTACCATTGAAATCTACCTGATGACTTCATAGACATACACAGGTGCCAAGTATCCTAGTGCAACCAATTATGACTAGAAATAATCAGATGCATACAGATTAGAGATGCATGCACCAACATCCAGTGTTAGTAGTAAAAACAGTGAGTCTTTCTGCAAGGAACAATATATTCTAAAATGAAATGGAGATCTTTATTAAAGGTTAAAAAACTCTTTCAATTTTATGTCTTACAGGGCTTATACTAAGTTCAATATTGTATAACTGTATTAACTCAACTGTGAACCTAGAAACTTGCATCCACTTGTGAAAGATATGTACTCTTGCCCTGGAGTGTGTTACTGAATATGTTAAATCTGTAGTGAAATGCTTCTTCTAATCATGTAGCTATTAAAAATTTCAAAAATGATTAAAAAATAATAATAATTAGTAGATGTGAAAAACATTGCCATTGAAGTCTACCTGATGACTTTATATTCATGCTCAGATGCCAAGAAGCTCAGAAAGTAATTGACTGTCACTAGTAATAATCAGATTATTAGAAATGCATATAGAGATTAGAAACGCATGTACATACATCTTAATGTCAATTATATTTAAAATAAATTTTTCTGTATGAAACTGTGTATTTTAGTAATTAAATGGAGAACTTTTTTAAAGGTTAAAACCTCATTTCATTTTATGTCTTACAGGGTTTATACTGAGTACAATATTGTATAACTGTAATAATTCAACTGTAAACCTAAAAATTTATAGCCAATTTTGAAAAAGATGCATCTTAGCTCAGAAAATTGTTATTAAATATGTCAATGCTAGTGCAATGAAATGCTTCTTCTAAGTATGTGGTTATTATATAAATAATTAACTGGGAAAAAATGTAGCACATACACAAAAAAGATCATACTCTTGACTAATGACTTGTAATTAAGACCATCAAAACTATGTGTACTGTGTCCTGTGTCCTTGTTTCCTGCTCTTGTTTCTTTGGCAACCTCAATTTGTCACTCTGCCAAAAAGCTAATGAATGAATGAATGAATGAGTGAATTTGGGTAAACTTGAGAATTGACATACCCTAGCATGCAAAGGTAGTGTCCCAACTTCATTGGATGTTGTGGAGATTGGAAAAGCCTTGAATAAATGAGATATTCTAGAATTGGTTAGCCAAGTTTGTCCTTGCCCAATTAAACCTGAACAAAAATTTTGAATGAAATTTTGGGTGAGGCTGAACTCAAGAAGCAGTTCCAGACAGAAAGTTCCAAGAGACATCTAGGGGATTGACTGTCCTCTGAATTTGAGTCTACTCTTTAAATTTAAGAGTTAGGATTGTTTTTTTCATTCTGTTTATTATAGTGTTGGTGTAGAATGCTACAAGGCATAAAGGTAACTTGAAAGAATATCACTAAGTAAAAGAATCTGGTTTATAAAGGCTAAAAATATGTCATTCTAACTATATGATATTGTTGAAAAGTCAAAACCATGAAGAAAGATTGACAGCAAGATTGACAGCTGACAAAGAAGGGAAGGAAGCAGTAAGTGAAACATGGGTATTTGTATATCCATGAAACTACATTCTGTGTATTGAAATAAATGTGTTTACAAGTATATCCAAATGCATAGAATATACATACATGTAGATCCTCCAAATTAAAACTATGAACTCTTGGTGGCAGTGATTTCAATGTAGCATCATGAATTATAACAAAAGTTCCAGGGAATGTTTGTAATAGGGAAGTCAATGTCTGTCTGTCTGGCTGGCTGAATGATTACTGATAATATCTATCCCTTTGATTTAGTTTTGTTTTGTATCTAAAACTGAGCAAAGAAAATTCTATTTAAGTTGAAATGAAAGATTTAAGCAGAGAATGAAAATTGGATGAAGTGGCAATGTGAGGCTCCAGAAAATTACATTCTAGGTAGAGGACAAGTGTGCAGGTGGCTTTTATAAGACAAGGCATGGTGAAAAGTATACCTCTCACAACTCATCAAATAAACTTTTTTTAGCATAAGATGAAGATAGACTTCTACAACAGGTCAAACTCAGAGAATGGTGTCTGAGATGCCCAGCCGTAAGTGACATATCTACAATGGAATTTCTAAACCTACTGCACATGGAACATAGTGGGACAGGGGCCAGAGAGAATATTAATCTATTTCTCAGCTCTCACAAGTGAAGCTTCCTCATACAAAAGATGGTAAGTAACAGAAAGCCATAACTGGCCAAAATGTATAAAATAAGAGACTGCAGAATGTGTGCCTCTGGATAAGACTACTATGTTAAACCTCTACCATCCAGGGCTCAGAGATCATTGCAGAAGAGGGGGTAGAAAGAATATAAGAGTCAAGGATGTTGTATGACCACAAGCGAACAGTTTTCCAGGTGGCTGAGTAGTAAGTCATATGAACTCACAGCAGTGGTGACACCATGTAAACATGTATGTTAACTCAGACCAGACAAATATAGAAGTATAGAAGTAGGGAAATGCATAAGAAGTCCCAACTTTAGCTGAGGAACTGTTTGCAAGTGGTCACTGTTAGGAAAGGGATAGCTGGTGCACTTTAAGGGAATGATACTAGATGGGGTGACCAGAATTCAGTGGATGAACTCACACTGAGAGGCATTTGGGGACACAAACTTGACTTGAAAGGCCTTAACTTTTGTGACAGAATGCCTGAAATATGATTATAGGATCTATGGAAGGTGCAGATAGGGGAGAGGGATTTAATAGGATTAAGATGTATTGTATGAAATGTATGAACATTCAATTAATAATAAATAAAATACAAAAGAGGAAAAAATGCAGTGTGAGAAAGCACACTGGAAAAAAGCAATAGTGGTTCCAGATGAAGACAAAGAACTAGACCCCAGGCAGATAAAATGAAACTTCATATAAACCATAGAAGTGAGAGACTTTATTCAAACTGTGGCCATACATATTTCAAAGCTTGATCCAATGTAGGAATATGGTAGCAGCATGATTCAAATATGAAATATTTAACATAGGCTCACGTGTGTGAACACTGGGTCCTCATCTGGTGGCGCAGTTTCAGAAGGCTGTATAATTGAAAAGTGGATTCTCACAAAAGGAATTGGTTCACTGTGACAAGATTTGAGGTTTCATAGTATAGCCCCACTTCCTTTCCACCCTCTGCACCGTGGCTGAAGATTCAACAGGACCTGCTACTTCACAGTCTTATCAGCAATAATTGGCTATGATCTTAAACTACGGGACAGAATAAACTTTTCCTTCCTTAAGTTACTTTTGCCATACGATTTTCCAAAGAAAAGAAAGGTAATCAACACAGGTGTTTTCCGTGAGGATAATGAGACACAAAGAGCTGATGAGGGACAAAGCAAGGGATGTCTCTTGTGTTTACATGGCTTTGGGTATCAAAGTGAAGTGTGGAAACATTAGAAATGTAATAAAACAAAAAAAATCAAATATTTGGAAATAGGGCAGGACTTATTTATGATTAGAATGAAGAAAACACTGACTGAGATGATTGACTGATTTTGGTAGAAGTCAGAAATCAATGTCATTTATACAGTTGGTGAAGCTTTAGGAAAGAGTAGGCTTTGATGGGAGTATCAAGTTGTATTCCCCAGGGGTTCTGGTTCCCCCAAGGGGTGGGGCCTGCCACAGAGAACGGACTACAGAGGGGCTGCAAGGAGCCATCCTGGGACAGAAGCTGTAAGCCACCAGGAACGCACAGTGATGGGTGTGGGGAATGTACAGAAGCCGGGCATACTCAAGGACAGAATGGCCTGACACTTATGGACCTGGGGTGAGACTTCTGGCCCCTGAGGCATGGGGGAAAGCTATCAGTGACTATGGCATGCTGAGGGAGTGATCTGATCTGGCAGGCTCTGCGCTGTGGTGCAGAGCTGCATGGTGAGGAGCTGAGCAGTGCAGAGCTAGGCACTGGGTACTTGTTTCTTTGTAAGTCACTCCCCTCTCCCCCAACAACAATAATAAATGCACATTAAGATATATGGTTCGTCTGATAGCGCAAGAGACCCAGAGAGGACTCTGGTGACAAAATTGGCGTAGTCCAGCCGGATAAACGAACCACAGCCTTGGGGATGTGGGTCTGGGAAAGCAGTGCTGTTCCCGCTGCCTCTCTGCCAGGTCAGCTGGGCTCTGATTCCCAAATCCAGGAGCAGCTGCCAAGAACCCAGGGGCAAGGTAATCAAACCTACACAATTAATGGGGTTAGCGATAATCACATGGGTTATACAATGGATTATAAAATCTGTAACTAAAAAGAGGCCAGCCATACAGAAGTGTGGGCCACAGCTATGTTGTAAATGTGGGGATATGTTGCAGGTATGTGAAGATTTGTTAAAGGTTATTCAGAGGCTAGAAAAACTATCACCCCCAAATGGAGTGCCCAGAGAGGAAGCATGGCCACACTTCATAATAAAAGATACCCCAGGCAGGGGAAGCTGAAAAGGCTAGGGAAGTCCTGGCAGATTCAGTTGTAGACCTTCACACTTTAAGTTGAGTAAGGTCCAAGGACTCAGAGGAAATGACAGATAATAGTAAAAAGGAAAATGACCTAAAAGTAAAAGTGGCTAAAGCTGACCCTCAGATTCAACTGTTTTAAAAAAAGCAAAAAAGAGCTAACAGTGCTGTAGCTAGGAAATATTCTATACTAGAACTATTAAAACTAGGAAAAACTTACAAGAAAGCAATCAAAGAGTCCCCAGCCATGTGGCTTGTGAGAGTATGGGACATGGGAGCAAATGACGTCAGTCTAAGGCCTTCAGAAGCTTCATAGCTGAGATATATAACCACCCATCACTCCTTGTGATGTAGGCTATTCAACCTAGGCCAATGCTGGGTGTAACAGGCCTTAATGGGATGGCCAGCTGAAGGCATTAAGGATACCTGGTTATCACCAAGGGAGACTAACATGATTAGCAGGGCTAGAGGAGTATGAAGGAGGAGCAGACATTACTGAGAGAATTAGGTATGAGAAAAGCAATATATGATTCCCAGTTCACTGGGCCAGATAAAACTATTCACCAGAGATGTGAAGGAAAGCTTAATTCAACTGGGACCTCGAGACTGGTATAGGGCTTTAATGGTTTTACTAAACCCTTTAATAGGACAGGATCTTTGTAAAGTGATATAGGCTTTGGCAAATCTAAATGATTCTGACCAGCATGTAATATGTATCTATAAAATAACAGAACATCCTATAAGAGATATAAAGAAGACCAGACTTAAGAAATGGTCCACTTGGATTACTCAAAGACAAATGTAGCAAGACTTATGTCGAGCCCAAATCCCCAGAGAAAAAAATTGATAGAAAACCAAATTCGGTGCTAAGGCATTTCTAGAAGGCTTTAAAACTAGAAGAACAGTTTACAAAAGGCATTCAAAGAATAAAAACTGCTCCAGGGTGGTTAAGAATCCCCAAGGAATTAAAATAAGATGCATTTCTCTTCTCATAAAGACTATACTAAGGGTGGAAGCAGTTTTCCCACCAAGTTCTCCCCCAGCAGCCAGGTGTGATCAAGGGAGAAATGACAGATATGGCTACAGTAAGGAGACAGACCCAGGGCCAGCCTGACTCAGGGAACCAATAAGTGCAGCAGGGACAGGAGAAGCCCCCTGCCTTCTTAGCCCAGCACAGGGTCAGACAACTGTAACCAACACCTGTAGGTGTATCAAGAATAAAAGAACACAAAGAGTCTCCAAAACTATACAACTGTTAGGAATACCTACAGTACCAGGGGTGGGTTGCACCCTACCCCCATGAGCTGTTGGTCAGAGACATCCTAGAGTCCTCAAATTCATGAAGGCTATTGACATTAATGTCAGCTGTACAATAAAAAAGTCAGTAAGGCCATGTTGCTGAAGACACTGCATGTTGTATGTGGGAAAAGAAGAAGAGATGGAACTGAGATTAAGCCACAAAACTCTGTGTCACTGGATGGATGACGTTCATATTGCCAGAAGGCTCTATGAAGATGGTTGGGAAAGGAAGGATCCTCTATGATTCTACTCAACAATGGACACCGTGTGCTGCACACTATGGACATGCCAAGTAACGCCTGCAAGTGCAATAATGCCTCAACCAACATGTGTACAACTGACAAATTTCTAATTGGACAAGGCCTGCTCCTAGGGGTGGAACACACATTTGGTGCTGTAGACCAGGCCAACGCTTTGTGTTGAGAATGGCTACCAGCCCTAGTGGGGAAGCCATCACAAGTACACTGTTTAATAAATATAGTACACCTACTGGGATATCTTCTAGGCATTTGTATTTACATTCGTATTTGTTTAAACGTGTCTACTTCCTTCCATTTGTCTTTGTAGTAGAAGAAACACCACTGAGATAGATCAATGGTCACAGCTTAAAGACAAATAATGGGGAGAACCAAGAAGTCACTATCTCACCATGATACAAGAGAGATCACCCTACATCTGTCACCCCCTCCAAAGCTCAGGGACCTTAGCAGAAGATTGGCAGAAAGATTGTAAGCGTGGAGGAAAGGGGTGGAGTGCGTTCCCCAGTGGTTCTGGTTCCTCCAAGGGGCAGGGCATGCTGCAGAGAAAGGACTACTGAGGGGCTGCTTGTAACCATCTTGAGAAGGAAGCCATGAGCCGCCAGAAACACGTGGTGACAGGCTTGGGGAATGCACAGCAGCTGGGTGTACTTAAGGACAGAATGGCCTGGCACTTATGGACCTGGGGCAAGACTGCTGGCCCCTGAAGCATGAGCAAAAGCTAGTGGTGACTATGGGCATGCTGCAGGAGTGATCTGATATGGTGGGCTCTGAGCCGAGTTGCACAGCATGGAGCTGAGCAGCTCAGAGCTAGGCACTGGGTCCTCATTTCTTCGTAAGTCACTCCCATCTCCCCCAACGATAATAATAAATGCACATAAAGATACGCTATATGGTTTCCCTGATAGCGCAAAAGACCCAGAGAGAACTCTGGTGACACAAGTGTTCTCTTGAGAACATTTTAAATTGTAGATGCCTGGAATATAAGGAGATGCTTAAATTTTTCATATATGAATTTGGAGATGAATAGAAAATTAAGTATTGAAATAGCATATAGAATTCAGTGACATCAGGATGGTATATAAAGCCACAAGAAGAGATACAATAATACAGAAATACTATAGATGGAACAGGAGAGTTGCTAGGATGAAATCAGGTACTGATTTGACTACTCCTTTCACAGATTATAGACTGATAAAACAACAGCTCAGTTTTCTTCACTCTATAAATTTGACAGAAACTAAAACATTTTCACATTACACAAAAGGAAATTAACTCAAGCTCATTCGTTTCTCTAAAAATAAATTATAACTTAAGTCTTCCCAGAGACATTTCCTCAAAGCTAATATATGAATCAATTGCTTTACTTTTAAGCTAAAAGGGAATAAGGAGGTTCCAGGAAGAGGAGGAGAAAAGAGAAAAAGAGTCTGCTATATCACTGTCACAGTTTTACGGATTGTCCCACTGAGATCAGTTGACAAACAATGATGCAGCAATAAATCCTTAGTAGTTGGTGCCTGAACAAGCAAGTTGGTGATCCCTTACCATTGTTAGAAAGCTAATCCGTTCTTTCACATCAGTACAAAGCTTCATCTTACAATCAGAGTTTATACCAAGAAGAAAAGAAGAGAGAAAAATCACTCTGAAAATTCTTCAAAATACTGAATAACTGACACAGAAAAATTAGATCAGAAAGGAATGAAATGACACTAGTTGGAATGCTCAGAAATTTTGTGGCATTTTGCTTTATATTGCTGTTTCCCATTGAAGTTAATTGTTTTCCCATCTAAATAATATGATGTAGACAATTCTGTTATATGTTGGTAAATACTGCTTAAAGTAGCTTTATATAAATACTGGCTTACCACACAGCCTGGGAGATTGCCTGAGAGCACCAAACTAGGGCCTCTGCTGCGTGAGCTTCCCAAATCACTCCAAGCCCACCCCACCACTCTGGGACCACCTGCAGTCCCTCCCACTGCCCCAGGGTTATGAGTCTCTACTACTAGCTAGTAGGGGAGCAGACTGTAAGAGACTCCCTGAGAGCTACCAGCTAGGGCCTCTGCCCAGAGAACTTCCCGAATATGGCCATGACCATCCCCCTACTCTGGGACCACCTGAGGACCCTCCCACTGCCCCAGGGCCACATCTCTCTGCTGCCTAGTGGGGATGTAAGACCCTTAGAGACCGGCTGAGAGCGTTCCACTAGGGCCTTTGGAGGGCAAGCTCCCCTAATCATGCCATACCCATTCCCCTACTCAGGGACCACCTGGAGTCCCTCCCGCTACTCTAGGGCTTAGACTTCCCTACAGACAAGCAGGGACAAGCATTTCCATCTCTCCTCTCCTCTCCTTGGAACTCAATACTATACATCCGAGGCTTCCAAAGTGCTACAAAATAATCAGTACCACTTTGCTCTCCTGGAGAGCTCCTGAATATCCTGACTGGAGCTATCTGGTCCCTCCAATATAAAAATCAAGAGAGAAAACCTGAAGCATAGACCAACCAGTCTCTCATGTCCAATCAGAAAGCAACCAATGTACATCAGTAATACGAACTGAATCAAACTTCAGCTGAACAAAGGAAATCTTGAGCTTTAGCTCAGAATCACAAGCAACAAAAGAAACCACATGCCAAAGCCACAATGCAGTAAACAATAATATGAAAAACAAAAATTAGATGTTTCCACAAACACCACCAGTCCTACAGAAGAGTTCTACAGTGAGAACCCACTAAAGATAGCCCAGGACACAGAATTAAAAAGAAAAAATCATAAACATGATCAAAGAATTTAACACATTTAAGAACGCACAAACAATGTGAAGATCTAAAAGAAAATGGGGATAAACTTCTGACAGAATTCACAAAAGAGGTAGAAATATTGAAGGAAACACAGGCTGAAATGAAGAAGGAAGTGAAAAACTCAATAAGCCAATTTGAAATGACAGGAGACAGCCTCACCAATAGAATAAATGAAATGGAAAACACAATATCATTATTAGATGAAAAATCAGAAGAAGTGACCCATCAAGCAAATAATGTGAAAAAAAATAAAAACACAAATGAAATATGTAGGAAATGTGGGACACCATGAAAAGAACAAATTTATACATCATAGGCATAGAGGAAGAAGAAGAATCTCAGGTAAATGATATTGGCCAAAACTTTAAAAGTATTTTAGAATAAAATTTCCAAAATTAAGGAAAGATATACCCATAAAAAGACAAGAAGCACCTAGAATAACAAATAGATAGGACCAGAAAATAAACTCCCCACAGCATATCATAGTAAAAATGCTAAATATACAGAACAAAGAGATAATACTGAAGACTGAAAAATAAAATAAGAAGTCACATACAATGGAAAATCCGTCAAAATAACAGCTGACATTTCAATGCAGTCTTGAAAGCCGGAAGAACCTGGACCAGCATGTTCCCAGTTCTAAGAGACTACAGATGCCAACAGAATACTTTACCCAGTAAAACTGTTCTTTACTGAAGAGACTCGGGAATAGTGTTTCTATGTCTTTAAAAACACACTTGGTAGCCGGGCGTGGTGGTGCATGCCTTTAATCCCAGCACTCAGGAGGCAGAGGCAGGCAGATCTCTGTGAGTTCAAGACCAGCCTGGTCTACATAGTGAGTTCTAGGCCAGCTGGGGCTACAGCAAGACCATGTCTCAAAAAGACCAAAAAAAAAAAAAAAAAAACCCACTTGATGAATTAAGCTAAACTTTGAACATGTACTTCTGGAGAGCCTTGTGTATCATGAGAATGTTTATTCAAGAATGCTTGCTGGGAAGCTATCCCTGGAATGCTGGTTCCTCACTCTAGTTTCTCACGAAACATATTGCCCTCCTAAGAAGACATAGCATGGAGATAATGTTATTGTGCTCATCTTATTTTGCTGAATTCTTGAAGTCTAGCCATATTGCCATTATTTAGTGTTCTGTAAACATTTGACTGTGGTTCTCATGAGTGTAATAAGACATTTTATTGTTGCTCAGTTCTGTAGATGCGTGACTTAGTTCTCACACCAGGAGAATAAAAGCAGAGCTGCCAGTGACATTGGCACTCATATATAAGGAAACCATATGTGTTTCCTGGTTATTTACTCAGTTCCATGATAATCTATTCAAATCTCATGGTTATCCTCTGGCAGCCATACATTAAAGTAGAAGAGGAAAGAAAAATCTTCTGTGAGAAGAATAGATTGAAAGAATTCATGTCCACCAAGCTAGTCCTATAGAGAATACTCAAAGCAATACAAAGAACTGAAGAAAAGACCAACTATACCCAAGGCAAAAAAAAAAAAAAATCTAAATGAAAGGATAATTGTGTCAATACAAAATTAGACCAAGAATGCAAGCAGAAATTAAAATGATGGTACCTAATAAACATAGTTCAATATTAACTTCAAATATCATGGGCCTAAAAATGATTGGGCCTAAACTCCCCAGTCAAAAGACATAGGCGACTTGAATGCATTAGGAAATAAAACTCATCTTTCTGTTGTCTGCAAAAAACTCATCTCACCTTCAAGGACAGGCACTACCTTAAAGTAAAAGGATGGAAAAAATATTCCAAACAAATGGCAATAATAAGCAAGGAGATGTTGCAATTCTAATATCTGAAAAATAGGCTTCAAACTAAATCTAATCAGGAGATAAAGAAGGTCACTTCATTCTGATCAAAGGAACATATAAGGAAATTGAAACAGTGATACAAAGCCTCCCAATTAAAATTGCCCAGATTCAGATGGGTTCACAATAGAATTCTACCAGACATTTAAATAAGCTGTACAAATAATAGTAAAATATTCAAAAAGATCGAAACAGAGGGAGAACTCCCAAACTCCTTCTATTAAGCCAGCATCACTCTAATACTAAACCAAAGTAAAGAAACCACCAGAAAAGAAAACTACAGACCTATATCTTTAATGAACACAGAGGAAAAAATTCTCAACAAAATACATACAAACTGCATATAGCCACACATTAAGAAGATCATCCAACATGATCAAGTTGTTTTGGTTACAGAGATGCAGGAATGCTTCAATACTTATGTTAATAAATGTCATAAATTGTATAAGTGAATTTAAGGACAAAAATCACATGATTATCTCAATAGATGCAGACAAGGTCTGTGACAAAATTCAACATACATTTATCTTAATCGTTCTGGACTTGTGGGAACATACCTCAACATATTCAAAGCTACATACAACAAACCTGTGGTCAACATCATTCTAAATGTTGAAAACCTGGAAACATCCCCATTAAAATCAGAAACTAGGCAAGGCTGTCCATTACCTCCATCCCTTTTTAATATAGTACTTAAAACTCTTGTTAACATGAGAGGACAAGAGAAGTAAACTAAAGGAGTACTAATTGGAAAAGAAGAGGTCAAATTATCACTATTTGCAGATGATGTGATAGAATATATAAGACATCTGAGAAATTCCACCAAAAAACTCTTAGATGTGATTAACACTTTCAGAAAGGTGCCAAGTTACATAATCTAAAAAAATCAGTAGCCTTTCTGTATACAAATGAGCAATTGGAGAGAGAGTACATGGAAACCCTTCCATTCACCATATCTCAAAATTATGTAGGAAAAAAAACTCACCAAAGCATTAAAGATTTCTATAAAGAAAACATTAAATCTTTGAAGAAAGAGATTAAGGAAGACATCAGGAGATGGAAGGACCTCCCATGCTCATGAATTAGATGAAATAATATTGTGAAAATGATAATCCTACCAAAACAATATATTGATCCAATGTAATCCCAATCAGAATCACCATGACATTCTTCACAGAATTAGAAAAAAAATCCTAAAACTCATATGGAATCACAAAAGACCCCATATACCTAAAGCAATCCTGAGCACAAAGAGCAATGCTGAGGGTGTTATCATACCAGATCTCAAACTATATTAAAGAGTTATAGTCATATTAGCAGCATGGTACTGGCACAAAAACAGACACAGAGATCAATGGAACATCACTGAACTACCAAATATGAGTACATACAATTTCAGCCACCTGATATTTGACAGAAGTGACAAAAACACACACTGAAGGAAAGACAAGTTCAGTAAATGGTGCTGGCAAAACTGGATCTCTACCTGTAGAAGAATGAAACTAGACCCTTCCTTATCTTTCACATTGCACAGTACTCAACTCCAAAAGGACCAAAGACTTCAATGCTAAATCTGAAACTCTGAAACTGTAAGAAAATATAGGCAATATCTTACAAGATGTAGGTATAGGAAAGAACTTTCTAAGTCCAACATTAGTTGATCAGGAATTAAGATCAACAATTAATAAGTGGAACCTCCTTAAACTAAAATGCTTCTGTACAGGAAAGGAAACAACCAAGGAAGTGAAGAGGAAATACACTGAGTGGGAGAAAATCTTCCCCAGCAACACATCTGAAAGAAGTTTAGTATCCACAATATGTAAAGAAATAAAAAAAAATTATAAAGACTCAAGAAAAGAAATTATCATATTAAAAGATGGTCTATGGATATGAATGGAGGCTTCTCAAAAGAAGGAATAAAGATGGCTAAAACACATGTTAAAAAGTGTTCAACATCCTTAATAATTGATGAAGTGCAAACTAAAATCACTTTAAGGTTTCAGCTTACCTCAGTCAGACTGGCAAAGATCACGAGAGCAAATAATACCAAATGCTGGAGAGGATATGGGTAAAGGGAACTACTCATTCACTGCTGGTAGGATTGCAAACTCATGCAATCCCTATGGAAAGCAGTGTGGAGAACTCTTAAATAATACAAATGAATATACCATAGGATCCAGTTATACCACACCTTGGTATATTCCCAAAGAACTCATTCTACTGCAGAGAGACTTGTATATCCACATATGTCACTGCATTTTTCATAAAAGCTAAGAAGTGGAAGTACCTTTTATCCCTCAACTGACAAGTGGATAATGAAAATGTGGTACATTTATGCAATGGAGTTCTACTCAGCAGCAAAGAAAGATGAAATTAAGAAATTTGCAGGTAAATGGATGGAACTGGAAAGAGTTATACTAAGTGAAATAGCACGGTCTCAGAAAAATGGTGTATGTTTCCCTCATTTGTGAATCCTAGGACCAATTCCTTATACGTGAGAATATACCCTGATGAAGCTGGAGGAACCAGGGAACTCAAAAGGAATCTGGGAGGAAAAGATAGAAGGATCCTGAAAGGGAATAACAGTTGGAGAGAGTGGTGCTAAGGGGGAAGTGAGTAATATTGGAGTATTTAAATGGGAGAGGAATAGGGAGGGTTATATAAGAAACTATGGCAGTAAAAGGGGAGAAGGAACTCTAGAGAGAGGGAACCATACGAGGCAGGTATTACCAAGGATGAAATCGGGAAAATGGGAGTGCCTTAACTGTGGAGGGATGAGGGAAGGTTAAACAGAGAGAAAGAGAGAGGAGAGATAAGTAAGGCTTAGCAGGTACGAAAATCCATAGGGAAACATATTAGTTCAAAAACCTAGGGAAAAATTACATGCACAATAGCTCTATGTGAGTCTGTGTGTATAGCTCAAGGCTATATAACAACAACAACAACAACAAAATACTGCCAGACAGGAGAAACCTTTCAGTTGTTGGCTAGAGTATTCCAAGAGCCTCCCACAATTACATAGGTTATTGCCACATCCCTTGACTGCCTCCCAGAAATTGAAGGAATGTCCCTTCTGCTAAAGACAGGATATATTCAGACACAGGATTTGGTGAAATGGAGCTGGAACAGAAACGGAAGCCACCTCCCTGAAGACTGGCTCTCATAGTTTTGGAGAACACTATGAAGTCTAAGAGAGAATATCAATTGATGGTCCCACCCCAGCTTTAAGGTATAATTATCACAATAATGACCTGACAGCAAGTCACATTGAGGCAGTCATGGCACTTTTATCTTATGGATAATCATCATCTACCTAATTGGATTTAAAGCCAACTCAGTGAGAGGGAATTCATTTGTGGAACTGTAAACACAGATAAATACACATGGTTGGAGAGGTCATAGATCTCAGACAAAATCCCAAGTATGTCACATCCCCAGACAAATGTTATGTCTTACTATGCGATAAATATAGTTATATTTACAGACAACTATGCAGCTTCCTTGCAACAGATGGTGAGTATTACAGAGTGTCCCCACTGGTCACACACAGAGATTTTCTGTGAAATGTCCAATCCTAAGTGACACATCTGTGATGGAAGCTCTATAACTAAGGCTCATGGAACACAGTACAACAAGGGGTAGAGAGAATACTAATGCATCTCTCAACTTTCATCAGTGAAGCCCCCTCATGCAACAGAGATCCATGGAAACCAAAGGATGCAGATGGCCAAAGCATAGAAAATAAGAGTCTTCAGAGTGTGGGTCTTCGGTCAGGTCTCTTTTACTAAACCTTACCCACCCAAGTCTCAGGGACAATTGCAGAAGAGTGGGGAGAAAGAATGTAAGAACCACAGAAAAAGGTGCATGACCATATCGAAATAGAGTCTTGCAGGCTCCTGGGACCTTGCTCATGTGAACTTGCAGCATTGGCATCAACATACACAAGGCCCGTGCAAACCAAAGCAAACAAAAAACCCAGCGTATAACTGTAGCATATAAATAGGAAGCCAGTGCCAATCTTAGCTGAGGAACTATTGGCAACTGATTACTGCTGGGTGAAAACAACTGATGTTCTTAGTGGGAGGGATTCTAGATACATTGACTAGATCTCAGATGAACTTAAAGTGAAAGACATTTGAGGACACTAACTTGACTCAATAGGCCTTAACATCAATGACAGAATGCATTAAATCCAGTGCTGGGCTTTGGGAGTTTGCCAGTAAGAAAGGGGTTATACATATGATTAAGATATTCTGTTTGAAATATACATAAATTCAATAAAAAGTATTAAAATGAATAAATATTGACAAGAACTTTCATATGGCTTCATTTAAATTCCCTTTTAGTAATTTGCTCAATTTTCATTTTTATTTGTCTATAAATCAAGAGGTGATATTTTTCTTCTAAAAATAACTACTAAGCTTTAGTTTAAAATTGTATTCATTTTCATTTTATGTGTAAGAATGTTTTGCCTGTATGTAAAGTGCACCACATCTGTGCAATGCCCGCACAGGCCAGAAGAGGGTGGTAGATCTCCTGTGACTGGAGTTACCACCATATGGGAGCTGGGAACTGAACCAGGGTCCTCTGCAAGAGGTTTTAGCCACTGAACCATCTCTCCAGCCCTTGGACGTTACTTTAAATTTAAAAAAATGTATATTTTATTTATTATTTTATGTGTATAAGTGGATTGTCTGCATGAATGAATGTACATCCATGGAGGGAAATGCCCATGGAGGTCAGAAAAGGGCATCAGATCCCCAGAACTGTAGTTTCAAATAGTTATTAGTCACCATGTGGGGGCTTGGAATCGATAACGGGTTCTCTGTAAGAGCAGCCAGCTCTTGGTCATTACTTTAAAATATTTATCATAAAGTAGTCTCTTCTCTTGTACGATAAACGTGTGCATTTCTCTTCATCTTTTTATGGATGGTTTCTAATGCTTCTTTTGTTTGATGATCACTTCATGGCCAACTATTTCCTGTAAAGACATTCTAAATTTCATGATATTATAATTAAAAAGTGAGAGAGTTGCTGCAAGAATAAGTCAATAGTAATCCTGTAATTATTCTGTATTCAAATTGGGTTGAAATAAGACAAAACTAACTTACCAATGATGTTCATCTGGGCTTGCATGTGGCATTGTTTTGAGGTCACTACAAAATCAGAACTGGTCCTGTAGTCCTGGAGACACACGCTGTTTCCTTTCTTTTCTTTCCTTTTCCTTTCTTCCTTCCATTTTATCCGCATCCTCTTTCCCATTCTCCTTTTGTTCCTTTTTTTGCTTCTTCTTTATGCCTTTGTTACTTTCTTTCTAAAGCCATCTCTAATTTGCATTTACTTCAAAGTAGACTTTCTGAAAGTTGTTTCATTTCTTTTCTTGACTATTACAGTTCTTTATTCAAATGTATGATATACTTTCACATCTTTCAAATCTAGGCACAGCATCAAGGCTTCTTGGAGGTTTGTAAAAAGGCCTTATTGCATATCTATTTTAATTTTTAGTTTCAATAGAATTACCTTCTATGTCTTTGTTTGCATATTCCTTGAATCTTTCTAGTGATCTTCCTTGTAAAACATCTTAGCTACAAATTTAACATAGGCATCTTCACATTGTTCAATGAATACTCCCATATATTTTTCTTAAAAGCTTTCTTATACCTCCTGAGTATTGGGGGGGGGGGGGAGTTTTTGTGTCCCCTGGTGGTGTGGGGGGGGGGGGTGTCACCTTGTATTCTCCGTCTCACATTTAAATACTCATGTAATTAGTTTGGTGAATCCTTTTTTTTTTTTAATTTCCTAGATTCCTTTGAAGATGACTAAAATGCTGTCCACCTAATATGCTGCTCAGTTCCCCCTGTTTCCATCAATGACCTAGCACCCACTTAGCCTTCTTTTCTTTCT
This sequence comes from Nannospalax galili, assembly GCF_000622305.1. Classification (NCBI taxonomy): domain Eukaryota; kingdom Metazoa; phylum Chordata; class Mammalia; order Rodentia; family Spalacidae; genus Nannospalax; species Nannospalax galili. The sequence continues at coordinate 2,726,503 of NW_008354502.1, forward strand.
TCCCCTTCTTCCCATCCTTCTTTACATCAGCAGAATCACCTGGAGTGTCCTTCTGGTCCTTCTTGTCTTTCTTCTTGTCTTTCTTCTTGTCTTTCTTCTTGTCTTTCTTCCTGATATCCTTCAAATCACCCTCTGTTTTGCTTTCATCCTTATCCTTTTCTTTCTTGCTTTCCTTCTTCTTTGATTCTTTCTTGGCTTTCTTTGAATCTCCCTTTCCAATTTCTGAATCTTGAGGTGTGTCTTTGCCCTTTGCACCTTTTTGATCTTTTCTGTCGTCTCTCTTTTCACCAGCCTTTTCACCTTCTGAATCTCCAAGTGTATCTTGTGACTCCTTTGATCCCTTTTTACTCTTTTTGGCTTTCTTTTCATCCTCCTTCTCTCCTTCGGATTCCGTAGTTGATCCCTTCTTCTCCTTTGACCCCTTTTTACCCTTTTTGGCTTTCTTTTCATCCTCCTTCTCTCCTTCGGATTCCGTAGTTGATCCCTTCTTCTCCTTTGATCCCTTTTTACCCTTTTTGACCTCTTTATTCCCTGCAGCCTTTTCACCTTCAGATTCTGTAGCTGCTTCCAAGTCCTCCTCTTCCTTTGAACCTTTTATGGTCACATGTTTGGGACTTTCCTTTAGCACCGCCTTATCGTTTGATTCTGCTTCTGAGCCTGATTGAACTTTTTCTTCTTTCTTGGTGGGTTTTGGAGATAAAGACTTAGGTTTGGGTGCATCTTTAGAATCCCCATTTTGGGAAAGAGCTGATTTCAATGGAAGGCTTTTCCTGGCAGCTAAATAAACTGATGGTGGCTCACGAATTCTCATCAGGGAACGGTGCATCCATAATGGTGGTCTACGACCTTCCAAATTTTGTTCATCAATTACCTCAATATTGGTTAGAAAAATAATGAAAAATTTGTGAGTTATATAGCTATTAATAAAAGTACCATATATATGTATTAAGTTCAACTATTAAAAATCTCAAAATTTGAACTAAGTTGGAAAAATTACGGATTTTAGAGTAAACGAGAAATTTCGTCTTCATTTGGGTCTACTTTCGTTTTATAGGCACCTCATTCTGGCCTCAATATTTTGTGTTGAAATTGGTAGAGCTCTCTATTGATTCATGATGTATATTTTGCTATGAGAAAGGGCTGTATTTTAACCTTTAAGTCTATTATTGAAAAGTCTTGGAATATCTTACCCATTCCATTTTTAGATGAATTAAGAAGCTGTTCTTTGATATTCTGGTGTATCTTTAACTAGACTCTCACTTTTGGTGCTCTGGAATGCCACTTGTGGTTACAGGTAAAAGCTATAAATCTTTCTATAGGGTATAAATTATTATAAATGAAATATCAATAAAATCTGAAATATCGTACACATAAGAGACATTTTGCTTTTAACTTTCAGCCAAATAATTGCAAAAAAACTAAAAGATAAATTGATAATTTTTATTACTATTTTATTTTTATATTTTTTTCTATATGAGTGTATTGCCTGCATGCATGCAAGTGCACCTGTGTCATGAAATGCCAGTGCAGGTCAGAAGAAGGCATAGGATTCCCCTGGAACTGGAGTTACAGGATCCTCTGCAAGAGCAGTCAGTAGTTTTAACCACTAAACCAACTTTCAAGCCCCATCAATTGATAATTTTTAAAGGAAAGTGAAACAATAAAAAAATGTATTATGTATAAAAGAAAGATCTTTGGTTATAAGTCATGGGATTCTTTCCTAAAATAAGCAAAGGCTGATGATCCATTTATTTAAAGAAAATTTTTCTTTAAGTATTTCCAAAAACTTTTGGAAATAGTTATCTTTTGATTTTCAGAATTCTGAATCACATTTTGACGGAAGAAAAGAAGCCCTTAAAGTTAACTCATCAGGGTGTAGTTATGATGAAATAAATATTAGTATGAAATGCAAATATAATAGATCCTGGTTTTTTCTGAGCAGTAGAAATAGATTTATCCTTAAATGTGGCTTCCAAAATGGCATTTAGCATCCATAAATGGTCTTTATTTTATTCAGCTGAACTCATGATTAATTTAGAATTCAGTTCCTCAATTGTGTAGCCTTATTTTATCTGTTAAATAGCCACATTGGATGACAATGATATGAGATACAGCCATCATGAAAGGATTTGTGTCGATTAGCCATGATCCACACAGCTCATTTAATAGCTACACATAAATTTGCAACATTATTGTTAATAAGCAATTACTTACTACTAAGAAGTATATACTATTTTCTTATACTTACAGGACCTGTGTTGTTTCGTATCTGGGAAGGTAGTGATCTCCATTTCTTTCCTGGTCTTGGTGGTTTGGGAAATGCCAAGGAAAAGTGTTGCTGATTCCATGATTTTTTGCTTAATTGACTGACTAAAATAAAGAAGATAAACTATTCTTTGTTTAAAATATATTTTTTTCTTAACTGGAATGATTCTAAATGTGATTTATATTACACAAATGAATAAATAAATGAGCCAAATTGCAGTTTCATTTATTGGTAAAGTTTGAAATTCTTTGTGGTTGTTATGAGAATATACAACTTATGCTTTCTATTTTGACTCGTTTTATAAATAATTAAGCAATTTGATGTATAACTATGTAAAGCAGGCATTACAAAGCCAGTGTGGTCTGTAACATAAATGGAAATGATCAGTGTTACTGCCTCTGTGCAAGTGTCACTGTGTCTTCCAGTTCAGGTTCCCGCTATTTGATTAAATTTTTTTGAGAACAGAACAATAATGAGTTAAATACTTCTCTAGCAATCAAAAGTATTTAGCACAATATATGACATAAAATAATCAGTAATTACATGCTTAACTCTAAGTGCTAAGGCTTAAGAACCTATCAGTTAAAATAATATTAATAGAAATATAAAGAGAAAATGCTGTATACCCAGGGACCACACTGTTACAGATATGCTGTTGTATAGGACTGCCCTCTGAAAGATTCCATCTTCCTGAGCTCAGTTGTACTCACTTGCCTAAGATTAATACAGTTGGGCTTATTAACGCCCCATTTTCCAGAGAAGGGAGGGTAGGAAAAGACTCATGACCCTTGCCTGAGAGTCCAGCCACACCTTCCTAACCCACGATTAGCAATTTGTCCCTAATTGCATGTGGCCTGGGAAAGGGGATAGAGTAAATATGTCCCATAAGACTAGAGGAGGGTCTCTCTCAGCATTTTGTATGGCTATGGGGAAGACATTATGGTACATCTTTAGGTGGAGAGCACACTCATAAGTAAACTCTCACCCGTTGCTCTGTAAGTTAAGTACAATAAACTCACTGGTTTCCCAGAGTGCATTTTGGTTGAATGGTACCTTGGATTGCTATTGGGACCTAGGGAGGAGGGGGTGAACATTACTTACACTCCTACCCTGGAAAAATTTTACCAACATATGCTTCATAAGGAAAATTAGTAGAACATTGGGATTAAGAGACACCATCACTGCATTTATTATTTGTATAATTATACAAATAGAGAAAATAGTTCCTATAAGTCTCCAAAAGACACTAGAATGTGGTAAATGTGCAGAATGAGACATAGTTAAGTTCAATTTATGAGGGGGGAAATACAATTGATAAATTCATTCAAAATTAGATCTGTCATGTCTAATATTGACATAAGCTAGATATAAGCAATCGGGAATAAGGTAATTAATGTTGGGTTGGAAGGTATTTATCCAATTTCTACATTGCTTTTCAGATGTAAGAGCATTGGATTTTATGAATTCTAACATGGAAGTGCATCAATGCATTGTAAAAGCAATATAAAATTGCAATGTATGCAGAGATGGAAACTGTTCACTGTGTCCATAACAAAGGTTCCCGGCAAATAAACATGGGGTATCAATTATATTCCTTCGCAAATTTACTTTGAGCACTTTGAATTTAACAAAAACACTTATGTTTAAAATTGCCTATGAATATTTTAAAAAATATGTAACTGTTCTTACCTGGAATATAATTTTTGTATGTCCCAAAGTTTATGTTTTGGCTATTAAAATGAAAATGAAAAGTTTTGGTTATATTTTTTAACCAAGATCAATTTATGAAATGATAATTATTGTATGTAAGCACTTGCTTACAACTAGAAAAATATTCAATTATCCGTTTGATATAATTGTGTAAGCCAGTTTCTCATCTATAGGACAATGGAGATGAGTAAATGTAAAGTTCGAACTTTAACAGAACTAAGCTCTAGTAGACCAAGATACACATATGTATGCCTGAGATATACATGTGCACTGAAAAATCCATCATCACATCTGAATTATATATTTTTTAAAATTAAATTGAAAAAGCAAGATAAAATTATTTTTTTCCTACCCCATGCTACAAATTCTTTTGAAATTGACTTTGAGCTAAGGTATCAGTTTATAACGTATAACTGAAATAAAATTCTTTAAATCTCAAAATTTATCCATATCCTACTCTTCCAAAGATATATGTGTACATATGTATGTATGTGTGTGCTTGTGTTTGTATTGTCAGTGTGAACTGTGAGTATTTCTAGAGAAATAATTGACAAATTATGTGGTAATTACATTTCCATGATTAACTTTTCACTTGCTTCATTACTACAGGGACATATTAGTTTCCACAGAGGCACATTTCATAGACTAGCTTTTATTTATTTTAAACAGAGACCTATAGGAGGTTATGTTAGTGATATTCTATGCATAAGTACACTACATTTTTTAACCTATATTTTGAATGTGTATGTGATGTGCATGTGTGTATACATGTGTGTATATGTGATGACACATTCATGTGAAGGTGTGTGTGTGTGTGTGTGTGTGTGTGTGTGTGTCCATTTGTGTAGCTCAGTGGTTGATATTGATATCATCCTAAATAGCCCTCTACATTGTACACTGAGGTTGGGTCTCTCACTTGAACTCAGTGCTTATCAGTTCAGCTTATATCCTGAGCCTCCCTATTTTGGTGATCCTGTTTTAGACTCCCATGCACTAGTACGATGGGTGAGCCACAACGCCTTCACAGCTTCTACCTGGGTGGTAGGATCCCAGTTCTGCCCCACATGTAGCAAGGGCTTCATGCATTACATATACTCCCCAGACACCACATTTGATTTATTTTAATAGTGTATATAAATTAAAATTAAACACAAAATGAGAACTATCAAAATTATGAAATATTATGAAGATATAATAATAGAGTATCTGTAGCTTTAAGGTCTAATTCTGTAAAAATTTTAAAATCAACATTTTTAATTTCTTCATTAAATTTAAGAAACAGTAGGACAAAGGTAGAGGATGAAAGATGTTTCAGCTCATATTTGAAGCCAATATTGATAGACCCAAAACTATCAAATTATTAAAAAGTCATATTATAGAAGAATACTCATCAATAATGAGACTCAGGTACTGGAGAGATGACTTGGTGGTTAAGAACACTAACTGCTCTTGCAAAGGACCAAGGTTCAGTTCCCAACATCTGCATAGTGGCTAACTGCCATCTATAATTGCAGTTCCAACACTTGCACCCTATTCTTGCCTATGTGGGCTTTGTATGGGATGGATGCACTTACATACATGCAGGTAAAACAGTCATAGACAAAGTAAAAAAAAAGGTTCAAAAATAATTTAAAATAATCAGATTCAGATTTTTTTTAATTTTAGCAAACTCTACAGAACAACATAAAAATGGAAAATGCAGGATTATTGAATGAGGTTTATAATCTACAATGAAAGTTTAGTTTAACATAAAATCAACCAACACAATCATCGGAGATGAAAAATAAATAAAAATAATACGATCATTGCATTTTATGATCAAATTGCTTTAATCAAATAATATTGATTAAAAATTAGTCCATTTTTATAAGCAATATAGAATGAGAAAATATCTTCCTAAAATACGAAAACAACGCATATAGATAGATAGATAGATAGATAGATAGATAGATAGATAGATACTGTTTGCATCAAAATAGCAGCTAGAATACTGATAGTCTTTTTCCTGCAATTGAAACATTCTATCCTGACTCCATTCCATGCATTAAGGCAGTGCAACCATCCTTAATGATAAAGTGTAAATAAAGTGTCACTTTATCTACATTTACAAAAGATCTGTTTGTGTAAAAAGGCAGCCAATGGTAGCTACAAAATTAATGAGCTGTTAAGTGAATGAATTAAAATTATAGATTTTAATGTCTAATCACATCCATTATATTGCCATATGCCAAAAATTATAAGAAAGACATTAAATAAAGCACTATAATTTCCAATGACATTATATCAAATTATGGAGAGATAGAAACATAAACATCTACAGAGCATTCCACACAACCGTAGAATATCCATTCTTTTCACCAGGACATGAAATATTCTCCAGAATAGAAAAAAAATCCACATAAAAGAAGTATTGTTCATATTTTAAGTAAAATAACTTTATTTTAAATAACTGAGAAATAAAAACAGCACATTGCTTATTTAAGTAAGTCAGTCAAACACCAAGTCCCAAGCTTTATAGGAAAGAATGATTTTTCCAATATCGTCCTAATACGGACTAAATTCTTTTACATAACCTTGTAACTAAAATGTTACTGTTTGTAATGTAAGCAAACTCACTGAGCCATATACCCCTTTTGTAACCTGGGGATATGACTTTAATCCCTCAGGACTGCCCTCAAAATAGTGTCTATTTATACGTATGTATGCTTCACATATCAAAGTACTAGAGGCAGTGTGCTCTTCTCACTGAAAACAATGAAGGAAATTTTTTTAATGTGCATTTTCTTTTTATTTTTTTTATTTATTTTAATTAAAAGAATTAATAAAGGAAATTTTAGGTCTAGGGGTCTAAGAGCAGGACTCTCTGATAAGAGTGTGTTCTGATTTTACTTCCACATTTCATTCTACAAATACTGTTTCAATAAGAGAATGAGGAAAGCCCTTTCTGAGGGGCACAGGTATGAGACAGCAGAAGGAGCAGACAGTGCTCCTGGCTATAAAATGAATGCTAAGAGGCCGGCTGTTTCTTTATTAAGGTACAACTGTAATGGGACTTAAAATCGCTGCATCTATATGTTTCGGTAAACGTCTATGAAATTAGAATGATCATTCTGCAGCCATAGAGGTTAATTTAGGATTGTACACTTTCACTGTCAGTTATGTTTATCTTCCCTTATGCTCCACAAACAGAAGGAAAAATGCATGGATTTTGTTTTTCTTGAGTTTCTATCACCTTGTTAAATATTATACTTTCCACACCCATGCAAATTTCCGCTAAATTTCCCGATGTGATTTTTCTTTAAAGTTGAAAAATGTTTAAACAACTTGTAATCTTAGTAACTTTTCAGATTATAATGAAAAAAACCCAGAATCAATATTAATTTTAAAACATTAAAAAAGTACTAAAACAAGGAAATTAAATTTATTATTTGTCTTAGTTATCTATATTATAGAATTTATTTTATTTTCTAACTTACTTTTAATCAGTATAGAAAGTAATGGGCTTCTTTATAGGATTTTGATCCATACTTAGATTTCTCTAATACTACTAACCCCAATACACACACACACACACACACACACACACACACACACACACACATTTCCCTTCCCTCCTGCCCCCCCCGCCTTGTCCTTTCTTTTTTTTTTTTTTTTTTTTTTTTTTTGATTTAAAAGCATTTAATGACATAGCATGTATTTAACAGATAGGGTAAAATTTGAGAGGTACAGGTCATACGATAGACCAGGCCTGAGGGACACTCCCCATTCAGACCCAGCCTCTGGAGTTCATGCCTATCAATGCCATTTTGATTGTGCAGTAAGATGAAAATTTGTCGTTACTATAGTTAGTGACAGAAAAATGCATACTATGTATCAAATAGCAAGGTAATGAAGCAAATTATAACAGTGTGGCAGTGCACGAGCAAGTAACCATTAGAGTAACATTACTTTGTCCAGTAAATGCTTCAGTTCCACTTGTACACTTAGGAATGATTTAAAGGGTTTTTTATACATCTAGTTTTATTATACTTTGTACTAGAATTATCTCAAACATACATTATTATGTATTTCCAAAAACCAGATTTAAATCATGGATTTGTTAAAACAGTATCAGTTTTCTATTCCTTCTTGATCTCTCCTATCATTCAATAGTCCTCCTTCAATTTTCATATCATATGTACTGTTACCACATCCCCTTCCTTCAGATGTTTTTTTATCCCTCCTGTTTGCTCTTTTCTAGGTTTCTTTCCTCTACCCACACTCACTCACACATAAATACGCATGCAAAAATATTAAAAGTTAAGGACCACGTAAGAGAAAAATCTGTGATATTCATCTTTCTGTTACTAACTTACCTCACCTCACTTAGTGCATTTTCCAATTCTATTAATTTTCCTGAAGACTTTCTTTACAGTTTAATAAAATTCCATTGTATAAAAGTATCACATTTTTATTTCCTAATGGACATCTAGTTGTATTCATTTCCTTGCTATTGTGAATAAATCAGCAAAGAACATGAATATGCAAGTGTATTTGTGTTGAACAGTCAATGAGATAAGAGGGAAATCAAGAAGGAAATTTTAATTTCTTGAAACAAATGAAAATGGGAATACAACCAGTACCTCTGCAATAGAATAGATATTCATAATAATTAATAACTATCAAATATAAGTATTTCAAGAAAATATATGCTGAACTGGAAAAACAAGAAACGGAACTTGACAGAATTATGCTAAGTGATATGAACTAGCACAGAAAGACAACTACCACAAAATCTCAATGATATGTCAAATAGTAAAAGGTTGATGTCATAGATCATAAGAGAAGAATAATGGTTACTGGATGTTGGGGAGAGTAATGTGCCTTGGGTAATTTTCCTACTGTTGTGATAAAATACCTTGACATAGCAACTGAAGGGTTTAGTTTGGCTCACAGTCCAGGGTATAGTCCATCATGGAGGGAAAGTCGCTTCCCGAGTCAGCTGGTCACATTGCATTTACAGTCAGGATGCAGGGAGTCATAAATGGCTGCTGTTCACTTTCTCTTCTTATTCAGTTCAAAGTCCTAGACCACTGAATGGTGCTTCCATAGGAAAGGTGGTTCTTCTGATATCAATTAACCTAATCTAGATAATCTCTCATGGTCATGGCCAGAGGTTAATACAATATAGATAATCCTTCATACAAATGGATGAAAGTTTGTATCCTAGGTAATTCTAGGTTTGTCAAGTTCAATCAACATTAACCATCACATAAGGGGAGGGATGTGTGGAGCACTTTGTGAATTTAGATTTTAATGATACACTCCTTACTTCAATATATTAAAGGTATGTTTCTACTACAAAGAAGTAAGTGTTGAAGGGATGCTTAACCTGCTTTTCAACATACTTCATACATTTGTTGAAATATTACATGATACATATTTTCAAGTGTTGATATATGAATTAAACATTTTGTTATTATTATCATTATTATCATTATCTTTTTTAGACAGAGTCTTTCTGTAGTCCCAGCTGATGTGGAACTCACTAAGTAGACCAGGCAGGTCTTGAACTCACAGAGATCTGCCTGCCGCTACCTCCTGGATGCTGGGATTAAAGGTGTGTGCTATCACACACACCCCAAAATAAAACATTTTAAAGAAATATTTTTAAATATGTATGAAGCATATATTAAAGATGTTCCATGTGGAATTAAAAAAGGAGAAAATATTAATATGAAGTGCTCTAAGAGATTTGGACAGAATGTTCATAGCTTTTTTTCCTTAAAATTTCCCAAATTAAAAGCAATCCAAGCAATTACCAAAAAGGAAAACACGTGTGTTATATTCATGTGATGGAATTTTACTTATAAAACTAAAAAAATTACCTATTCATGGAACTTGATAATATGAAGAAATCAAAGGAAAAATTCCCCTTTTCATTAATTTAAATGAGCATGCAAAGTAATCTCTTTTGCTATGGTGTTTCCATGCATATATTTTTCATGTCCCGTCTTCCCATCCTCTTCCTCCACACAACTGAATTTAAGAGTTAGACTTTTTGTGATTGTGATGCTGGTGCAGAAATGCCACATATCTCTACCTCAGTTTCTTTATCCATTCATCTGTTGATAGACATGTAGGGTTTTTTTGCATTACTTACCACAAATAAGTATGAATATGCAAGTACCTTTGTGGTATAACAAGTCATTTGCATAAACACCCAGGAGAGGATTTCTGAGCAGCTTCAGTGCTGATTACCACAGTATCTCTAGCAGTGAACACTCCCAACAGCATAGCATACTGGTTCCTCATTCCTTACAGCCTTTCCAGTATTTTTTACTGTTTGATTTTTTGGGGGGTTTCTGTTTTTTTGTTGTTTCATTATTTTTTAATATTCTCTTTATATTTTTATTTTGTGTCTATGAGTGCATTGCCTGCATATGTCCTTATTCTTCTTGGGCTAGACACAACAAACTTAGATGACATTAGCTGGGATGAATTTGGTAGCTGTTGATTTTTGAGGACCCTTGCCCCCATGAAGTCTACTAAGAAAAAGTCAAGAAAATCACTCAAAGAACCCACATCCTTTTGGACATATTTTTTAACACTTCTTATTAAAAAAAAAAAAACGAAATGAATTTCATCTTCAAAAGTAATTATTTATTCTCCTGTGACTTTTCTATTTTGAGATACTTTCTGATATTGGTTAAAATAAATTTCCATTGTTTTTATGAAGGAAAGTTCCCAGAAAAAACAGCATCTCGAAACTGAACATTTTCCAAAGGCTGACCTGTTGACTAGAACTTCGGTGATTCTGAAGTTTGGAAAGTTACAGGTCCAAACTTAATTATGGTTTATATTGCACCATCTTCAATCACCCAACTAGCCACCTCTTGCCATCTTCTGTTTCTGACTTAACATCCTGCAACTAACAGATAAAAAGCATTTTTGAAAAATGAATGACAGAAACAGAAACAGAAACAGAAGGGGACAAGCAATGGCTAGTTAGGATCACAGAATTGGAAAAAAAAAACAAAAACAAAACAGCCTAAGATTCATATGAAAAAAAAAAGACCCTGGATAGCCAAAGCAACCCTGAGCACAAAGAGCAATGCCAGGGTACAGCCAAAGAAACCCTGAGCACTAAGAGCACTGCCAGGGGGATTACTATACCAGTTTTTAAGCTGTATTACAGAGCTAATGTCATAAAAACAACATGGTACTGTCACAAAAATAGACCCATAGATCAATGGAACAAGATTGAAGACCAGAACATGAGTACTTGCAATTTCAGCCACCTGGTATTTGACAAAGGGGCCAAGAACATTCACTGGAAATAAAGGGGCCAGGAAAGACAGCATATTCAGCAAATGGTACTGGCAAAACTGGATTTCCACCTGTAGTAGAATGAAACTAAATGCCTATCATTCACTTTGCACAAAAGTCAATTCCAAATGGATCAAAAACTTCAATATAATGCCTGAAACTTTGAAACTGTTAGAAGAAAACATTGGGGGAAACCTACAAGATACAGGTGTAGGAAAGGATTTTCTAAACTGGACACCAATTGCTCAGGAAACAAGGTCAAGAATCAATAAATGGGAACTCTTTAAACTAAAAAGCTTCTGTACATCAAAGGAGGCAATTAGGGAAGTGAACAGAAAACACACAGAATGAGAGAAAATCTTCACCAGCTACACATTTGACAGAGGTTTAACATCCAGAATATACAACAAATTCAAAAAACAGAGAATCAAGACAGGAAGTAAGCCAATTATAAGATGGTCCAAGGAGCTGAACAGAGAGTTCTCAAAAGAGGAAGCAAAGATGGCTAAGAAGCATCTTAAAAGATGTTCAACATCACTAGTAATTAGGTAAATGCAAATTAAAACCACTTTAAGATTTCATCTTACACAGTCAGACCTGCTAAGATCAAGAGAACAAATGATACCAAATGTTGGAGAGGATGTGGGGAAAG
>NW_008354502.1:2738621-2741547 GCF_000622305.1 Nannospalax galili
CATGAAATTTGCAGGTAAATGGATGGAACTAGAAACTGTTATACTAAGTGAAGTAACACAGATTCAGAAAAAAGAGACATATGTTTTCCCGCTTATGTGGATCATAGAATCAAATCCTGATAAGTGAGTCTGTATCCAGATATAACTACAGGATCCAGGTTAATGGAAAGGAACCATGGAGGTAAAGGAAAAGAAAGAACCTGAAAGAGAATAACAGTAAGAAACAGGCCTTAATAAGGGAGATATGGATAAAAATTGGTTTGGTTTAAGGGAGGGGGGAGGGAAGGGTATAAAAAGAATCTAAAGGATAAAGGGAAAGAAGGAGCTCAAGAGAGGTAGGACCATAGGAGACAGGTATTAAAAAGGGAGAAAGGGGGGAAATGGGGGCACCTTAATTGGGGACACCATGATGGAGGAGTTAGACAATGTGAGAGATAATGCCTAGCTAGTTTTAAAAATCAGAGGGAACCATATTAGTCCAACAACCACTGTACAAATTATAAATAACAGATCAAGAAATATATGTCTAGGCAAGGTATATCTGACAACAATTGTTCTTTCCCCAAGATTTATTTACATGGCACACAGCAATTAAAAGTACCAGACTGATGGAATTAACCTTCTTGGATGTTTAACAGACATACTTTGAGGCCTATACTAATTTGGTCAAGGGACATAAAGGACACTTTTTGCTCCTTGCCCTCCTAGGTTGACTAGTTCCATAGGACTATGAGCATCTCTCAATTTGCCCTGTAATTGTGGTGGGTCACCTGTCCTCTTGATCAAGGAGGCCGAGGAGACCCCACTAGATGGACTTGAACCAGTGTCCAGTCTACAAAGAGAAGGGTCAACACAGAGGAATCACTTCCTCCATGCTTCCAAGCGAAGCCAACCATGGTCAAGCAGGACCTTTGACTTATCTTCACATAGGCAGAACTGATAAAAAAAAAGAGCCAGGGCCTCCTCCCAAGCCCATGTGACCCCTGAGGAACAGATCCTCAAATGACCTTATGAGTAATAATAAATTGGTTTATTTGGACCAACTCTATGGCCTTAATCACCCAAAAGGGAAATATAACCAAAGATTAAAGGGGCCAATATAATTTTTTAAGAGTCCATATGTATAGCTAAAGGCTACATAACAAGCCATAGTAAGAGATAGGAGATACCTTCTTTTGAGTTGCTGGCCAGGGTGGCCCAAGGGACTCCCAGACAGTAACCCAACATAGAACTAGGAAAACATACAGCAGACCCCAATCTCATCTAAAGGAATATTGACAACCGTTTGCTGCTAGATGAGGAACAGCTAATCTTCTAAAACTCAGGCCTCTAGATAAGCTGACTACATTCACCAGATGGACAAGTAGTTGGGAAAGGCTGGGGGTGCTGACACACAGCAGACAGTAGCAGGGATAACAGAGTATAAGGGCTCTAGTGGGGGAAGGGAGGCTATGGGAGGGTGCCATCTGGGAAGTGGGTGTATAGTTGAGTAAGATGGTTTTAGATGTTCTGTATGATATAAACAAAAAAAAATCAACAAATTTTTAAAAAATGAATTATATTTCAGGAGGACGCATAAAAAATTGTGTCATGTTAATTAGTAGAGGTGATAAACATTACCATTGAAATCTACCCAATGACTTTATAGACATACACAGGTGCCAAGGATCTGAGTGCAACTGATTATGACTAATAATAATCAGATACATCCAGATGAGAGATTCATGCATCAACATCTCAGTGTTATTAGCAAAAACAATGAGTCTTTCTGTAAGAAACAATGTCTTTCAAGGCTTATATTGAATTCAATATTGTATAGCTATTAATTCAACAGCGAACCTAAAAATTTTATTGCCACTTTTGAAAGAGATATATCTCTGCTCTGGAAACTTCTATTGAGTATGTTAAAGCTGTAATGAAATGCATCTTCTAAAAATAATAATAATAATAATAATAAAGCATTTTGAAATGTATTAACTTAGAGCCCTAGCTCCCACCAACTGAAAGGTTGAGTTTCATCATAGCATCTGAGGCCTAGAGCAGAGATTTCTCTTTTGCTGTAACTGCCTACTTAATGTTTCCGTCAATATATTTGAAAAAAATGTCTTAATTTATGACTTTTCTTTGGTCTGTCACTATAAAAACTTCAAAAAGCTGCTTTTACCTTAGAACATGTAATCTGGAGTAACCTGAATCTGTGTTTCGGGGCCTTGTTCAATCATATTTGGATGCAGATTAAACTATCTACTGTACTTTCTGAGGTCAGAGTTGTGCGTTTTCGGTTTTGTTTTGGTTTAGGATTTGCCTGTCTTGAGATAGGGCCTGTGTGCAGCCTAAGTAGCCTACAATCCTTATGTCACCCAGGCTGGCCTCAGTCTCAGAGACCCTTCTGCTTTGGTGTCATTAGTACTGGGATTAAAGGCCTGCAGCACCAGGCCTAGTTTGAGAGCGGTGCTTTTGAGTCACAATTTTAAATTAAGTTTGTCAAGATTATAAAAAATCTTATCAGCCCAGGTGTGGTGGCCAAGACATTAATCTCAGCACGTGGGAGGCAGGCAGAAGTAGGGAGATCACTGTGAGATGTGGGACAACCTAGTCTACTTAGTGGGTTCCAGACGAGCAGGGGCTACAGGGAGACCCTCTCTCTAAACAAACAAACAAAAAAAGAAAAAAAAAGAAAAAAAGAAAAAAAGATCATATTGAATGACTTACCCTGTGAAGAAAATAATATGATAATTATGTCAAATACAGTAAGTTGTTTTTTTTTCTCAGTATGATCAGTGCTTGAATTAAAGCTTTCAGATATATACAAGAATAAACACTGTAATTAGTTCCTGGTATTAACCAAGGTAAAAATACAATATCAAAGCTACAAATATATCTTAATTTTATATCCAATCAGTTTAATTTGATCATTAGAATATAT
>NW_008354502.1:2741692-2744174 GCF_000622305.1 Nannospalax galili
ATATACCAAAGACTTTATACAGTGTGATATCTCTCAGAATTGACTACAGACTATATGTTATGGGAATATCTTCAGAAATCTTGCCACTGGGCTTTAAAACTGTGGCTTTTGCATCAACTTCCTGGAAAATCAGACTGAAAACATTTAGCAGAACATTCCCAGGGAGTGCCCTGATTCTTCTATTTGCTTGCACTGTGTCTGTGAATGGCCAAAGTGAAGTGCCAGTGGTTATTGTCTTGCTAAGGGATAGCTCCATGACTGTTAGGATTTTCATCTTCTAACTCTTTCAAGAGAAATTCCTCAATATATGATTACTGCTGGGTGAAGGAAAGTAGATATTTAAGATTTCTAGTTAGGCTAACTAGATGCCAGTGAATGAACTTGCACCTAAGGACATCTAGGTACAAATAAATGCTTGACTGGATACTTAACATTTATAACAGAATGCATGAGGTCTCATGGGTGGGTGCGCAGGCATGGATGAGGGGACCTAAATTTGATTAAGAACTATTTTATGAAATGCACAAAAACTCTCTAAAAATACTTTTAAAAGGTTGGTTACTATACGAGTGTGTGGAGTGTGTGTGGGCGCTCTCTCTCTCTCTCTCTCTCTCTCTCTCTCTCTCTCTCAAAGCAGGGGTGAGGTAGCCTTGACATCTAGTAGATTAAGACAAGTGCTGTTGTTTAACATCTTAAGATGTAAGGCATTTACCCCTCCTCCTCCTCCCTATGTCACTGTCCAATAAATCCATATGACCTGGTATATCATTATTGCCAAGACTAATAAACTCAATTTTAGGTCATGGAGCTAGGCCAGGCTGGTTAAGGAGCATTTTATTGATGCAACTCAAGAAAAAAACAAAAATAAAATCTAGAGTGGACAAGAGCTAACATTGGAAGTGTCAATATGCAGATTTTAAAATACCCTTTATGATGTCAGATCTTTCTGACACCCCCTTTCGCCTCCTACAGAGAAGTCTTAGATCTGTTCAACATCTGCAGTGAAAGGGCTGAGGGGGTGACCTCTTGAGGTGACCACTCTGTTGAGATGAACTAAACCTATCACGGTGGTAGCTGGGATTTAGACAAACATAAGAGTGAAGAGGAGTGAGGTAGGAGAAACAAAGCTCAAAGAGAAGGATTTGCTTTACCTTCTACAAGTTAGTTGTCTCGGGCACAGAAATGCAAACTACAAAACCCTGTGACTCTTAAATCTCCACACGAAGCAGATTGCAAATTACCACTTGAATCCAAAAAGTATAATAATTTGTTGCTAAGGATTTTGGATTGTACCTCCTTGCTTAACAAAGCCATTAATCAAGTGAATTCAACTACATTTTCCTCCTACAAAAACTAAAGTGTTGGAGATCACAGGAGACTGCCACCATGATGAAATAGTCAAAAGTCAAAAGCAGGTAATCCTGGTGAATTTCTTTGAATGTCATACACTGCTCATAACAACAATAATGTTTTTGGTATTTTATGATATATAAACACTTTAAATGTCAAAGATATGATATTGTCAATGCAAAAGCATAACTCTCATGTCAAAGAGGATAAGAAATAGTTTATTCTGGAGCCAAATATGAGAGACCATGGCCCAGGAACACAGATTCAGGTTATCCCAAATTCCATTTTCCTATGTGGTAATAGCTTCATGAAGATTTTATAGTAACAGAATGAAGAAAAGTCATAAATAAAGACATTTTCCAAACACATTATTGGAAACATCATGAAGGCAGATACAGCAAAAGAGAAATTTCAGCTACAGATGACACTCAGCCTTTTGGTTGGTCGAAACTGGTGGTCTGTTAATAAGTCCCAAAAGGTTTTTATCCGTTAGTCATGGGATGTTGTCAGAAACAAAGATGGACAGGAGTGGATATTTTGAAGGCTAAAGATGAGTGGTAATTAGGCTCTAGACTTGAAACATTCCAAATTCTCCACAATCACTGAAGTTATAATCATTTGACCAGCCTTAATAGAACGTTCAGTTTTAAGATACGGTTTTCCTGGGAACTTTTTGTTCAGTGTTATTCTAGCATGTCAGATGCCAGGACACTTTTTCTGACTTATTTATTTTATTTTATGTATATGAGTGTATTGCCTGCATGTAAGAGCACAGGTGACAGAAGAGGGCATCAGATCACCTGGAACTGGAATTACTGACCATTATTAGGTGCCATGTGGGTGCTGGGATTCAAATCCAGGTTTTCTGCAAGAACAGCCAGAGCTTTGAATCACTGAACCATCTCTCCAGCCCCGCCAAGACATATTTTAATTTTAATAATCATTACGCCTCTGGATCTTTGGTGTATTCATTACAAAATATGTTCAGAACACCAACAAATATTGCTCATTAATGTAATTATTGTGTGCCAAGAAATGGGCTCCAGTGTCTGGGGAAAGCCTTTTATTTTCATGATGTATAGATCAGATCTTCTTCAATTACTGGAACTGTTACAAGAAACTCAGATTTTTT
>NW_008354502.1:2744319-2773202 GCF_000622305.1 Nannospalax galili
TATATATTTAATTTCAGAATTCCATTCCTTTGCCTTGACTCCAGGACTTCTGCATAAAGATTTGCATAATCTAAAGGTGTTTTTTTTTCCTTTACCTTATTTAAACAGATAATAGATTGACCTTTAGAAAAGAACTACTATCAAATTGCTTCTCATATCCGGATGCCCTATTTCACATATATAATATTTCCAAAAACTAAGTATTTATCAGATATAATCAAGGTTAGGTTGGTCCACTTTGTGTAGGATTGCCCCATTTAACCCTAGAGTTTCAATACCTGTGGTTATGCCTTTTAAAGTTCAGTACTCTTTTTCAGTCACTGTTACACAAGGAAAATATGATCCCAGAAATCTTTAATGACTCTGAGAAAGGTGATATCCCCTAATTAAAAATAATGGGTTATCTTATTTCCTAAACTCCAAAATACAGTGTGATAAGACATCAAATGAGAATTCCAGAAAAAAAATCATTAAAATCTATTTCCTTTACTGAAGCACATGAAATAAATCTTAGACCAAAATAGCCAATGATATTACTTGAGAATAGATCTCTATTTAACATCTCTCTCTGTTGCTTATACATGGCATAGTAATAAATATGGTAAGCATCACTTCACAGTAAATATAATAAATGTTCAGTTCACTGGAGAATTTCCATGATTTTAGAACATAAAGTATGACAAAGGACTTACAATCTTGGTATTGACATTTCTCCCATCTATGGCTTGCCAGGACTTAAGGTGGGAAGTTCAGATGGGTGATCTTGAAAGGTGACATCATAAAGAGAACAAGAACTTTGGCACTTAAAGGAGAAGTGTGAGAGAACTGTTATTCCAGTTCAAGTACTTTTAATTATTAGAATCCATTACAAACCTAATTCCTTTACAACTATATACATTTATAAAATCACTTGTCTAGCTTTATCATGCCTTTTGCCTTCTTGATCTAATAGTTCATCATAGATGTAAGATATGAAACAGGACTGAATGCTTATTGAACTCTAAGCACATTGGGGTTGAAAAGGTTGCTCAATGGTTAAAACTTTTTTTTTTTACAACTGCCTGAATCTCCAGTTTCAAGGAAACTGATTTCCTCTTCTGGCCTCTTTGATCACCGTGAGTCATGTGCACATACCAACATACAAGCATACATGCATACAGGTAAGTAAAAATTAAATAAATCTTTTAAAAATAAATAACCACTGTACTTGAAAAACTATTATAAACATACTGTTATGTCTGTGTAAATACATATCCACACAATTCCATTAAAAGTTGAACATAAGTACCACATGCAGTTGCATTTTAATATTTTATTTTTATTAACTATTCTCCTATTTCCTCAAAAGAGAGTTTTCTTTGGGGGGGGGCAGAGACAGAGTCTCCCTGTAGCCCCAACTGGCCTTGAACTCACAGGGTAGACCTAGCTGGCTTCAGTGTCAGAGAGATACACCTGCCTCTGCCTCCCAAGTACTAAGATTAAATGTGTGCTCTATCATGCCTGGATAAGAGAGAGTATTCTTATAGAAAGTATAGCTATTATCTTCTGGGAAGTGACTTCTGTAGATTACATTTCTGTGATACTATTTCTTTACTATTTGATGACTTAACAATATTAGTACTGATAGTCTTCTTTGCAAAATGGCTATTTAATGAACATAGTATAATATTTAAGTTTATGACAGCTACGTCTATTATTAACCTAGAAATTCATAATTTACACCTGGCTGTTAAAAATACTTATACCTTCAGCATTTCTGCTATCAGCATGTATTAATACCCAAATAAATAATAGACAGAACACAATGCATACCATTGCACTAAGACCATTCAAGTTAATCTCTCATTTAATTCTTAAATATGTATGCTCTATGAAGATTTCAGAAAGCCAATGATTTCTTTAAATAATGAGAGTCTTCTATTGCTGTATACAAAATTACTACAACCTTAGTTACATAAAATAACACCTATTTATTATTTCATAATCATGTATGATTGTTCATTACTCTTACTCGGAAATCTTATGGTTGAGATCAAGTTTCCAGCTGGCTGGGCTCTTACCTGCAGAGGAAGAAGCAGTTTCTATGTATACTCCACTTGCCACAGCTGGTTCTTTTGGCTTTATTTCTGATAACTATTTTCTCACTTCCTGTCAGCTACAGGCTGCTTGATGTTCCCAGAAGCTGTGCACATTCCTTCTGAACATCCCCTGGCATGGCATCTTCAAACAAGGCTTCATTTAATACATCTCACAATTCACATAACTCTTGTCTTTGCTGCTTCTTTGCTTATAGCAGCTGTTGGAAACTTTGTGCAACTTTCTTCCACTGAAGGACTAAGGGAATAACTTAGGCATATCTATGTAACTTCTCTATTATAAAGGTCAATTGTGAATGATCACATTGCCGTATCATGTGAATGTTGTATGTTCGTGTGCACAGTTTTGCTCACACTCAAGAAGAAAGGTTGTAAGAGTCAAACTTACAATTTTGCCTATCATGCATACATACTTAGACTAAAGAGTTCCTTTCATACTTTAGAGATGAAAAAATTCAGCCTTATGCATATTATTTCCCTGTCCTAAAAATTTTGCCAATGGCCATCCAGTATCATCATCAACATCCACATAAGCATTTTATGTTTCTTTAAAGCTCTTGAATTTAGTGATTGCAAACATAAATATTCTAGTTTTTAAACTCTTAAATAATATATTTTAAAGTGTTTTATAGTTTACCAAACTGTTTGTATACATGAACTCATGAGTTTATCATAAATAATAAGAGTTTATGGAAATGTTTCTTGATTTTCACAAGAGATTTTCCTGACATTTTCTGATATGTTACTTACTCAGAATATGGCTTAAAATATCCTGAATAGTAATATAAAAATTAAACT
This sequence comes from Nannospalax galili, assembly GCF_000622305.1. Classification (NCBI taxonomy): domain Eukaryota; kingdom Metazoa; phylum Chordata; class Mammalia; order Rodentia; family Spalacidae; genus Nannospalax; species Nannospalax galili. The sequence goes on from NW_008354502.1 coordinate 2,747,214, forward strand.
GAATTATAATCTTCAGGCTTGTACTGGTTTTAATGACTTAACAATTTATGTATTTATGTACATGCATACTTATATTTATGTAGGATTTATCCTCCTACATATTTCTAAGTATCAGATTTCCATTTATGTAGCGTCACCATCATTTTATCTGTGTTGAATACAATTTAAGGCAGTTGACAGATGTATATAAATGAAGAAATATACTTGTTAATTATATTCCAAGATATCCATATAATTATTGTTTCCAAAGTTGACCATTAAAGTGAAGCTATGTAAATAACTAACATTCTAGTAAAATCATGAATGATTAGCAAAAATACATTATCATAAAATAAAAATAATTTGAAAAATTCCTAAATTACAAATGCATCTTTATTTATGTCCCATAAGCACCTGTAATCCATAGATGACCTTTATTCTTTGTCATAACAGTGTTAATTTATTTTGCCTGTTTCTAACTATGTAAATAACATGCAACATGTAGTTTCTTATAGTTGGCATTTTTGATACACATAGCTTAATATTCATTTAGATAGTTTTATATATTTAAAGTTCATCCTTTAAATTGTATATATATGTACTGAGTATGTGCCTTTTTATGTCACAAAGATACATGTAGTATTCACATATGAAATATGAATTATCAGTGTATCCTATTATATATTTTGCAGTCAATATGTTTTTACTTTGTTGAGGAATATACGACAAAATTGTATGTGTTCAAGTAGCCATATGACATTTGTATGTATGCATCAATTTGAATGACTGCAAAACTCAACCTAATTAAGATGTCTGTTATTTTGTATATTTACTTCCTTGAAATACATTCTCTTAATAAACTGTAAATTTAGCATACATTAACTGTAATCACCGTGCTGTGTGTCAAGTTTGGTTTCTGGAACTTATTAAAATAACTGTTTTGGTTCTTGATCCAAGACCTTCTGATATCCCTTAACCTCAAACCTTGGTTTATTATTACTTGACTTTCTGTTTCTAGGAATTTCATCGTTTCATCCTCGTCATTAACAAGACCATGCAAACTTTGTCTTTCCGTGTCAGCACATTTTCTCCTGGTTTCATTCTGAGCATAACCATTGATAGTATTTTCTGTATTAATGCTAAAATCCAATGTGTTCTGTGGATGTATATTTCTGCACCACATTTTTTTTCATTCCTCTCTTGATGGACGCTTAGTTTATTTCCATATTACAACAGTTATGACTAATGCTGCCATAAACATAGATGTGAATATATATTTCTTAGTAATATTTTTATTCTTTGAATGCTTCATACATTTATATAACGTGTATTGATTATATCCATCCACCACTACCCTCTCCAGCTCTTTCTAGTGTCCCAACCCTCTTCCTCCCAAATTCTGCTCTCTTTTTCCATTGTTATTAATAACCCTCTGAGAACAATTAGTGCTACTCATATGCACCTGGGTATGGGCCCATCTGCTGCTTCATAAGTAACCTGCCAGTGGCCACAACCTAACAAGAGTGACTTTTCCTCCCTCAACAACCATCAGTTGCCCATAGTTCTTCTGATAGGGGTGCACTTTCATCATGAAATTCTCCTACATCTTTGAAGTGCTGATTTCAAGTTGCTGGAATAAATATCTGCAAATAGGGTTGCTGAATCATACAATAGCTGAAACTTTATATTTTTTTGGTGAAAAATTCCTGTACTGTTCACCATAATAAGTATATCTTTCTGTCCACAACTGAGAGTGTACAAAGCTTTCATTTTCCTCACACCCTAGCTTGCATTTATTATCTTCTGAAGTTTTAATAGTAGTTATCTTAGTAGACATGAGGTAATATGCTACTGTAGTTTTGATGTACACTTCCTTGATCAAAAAGAAGATTCTGAAACCTATGTTCCTGTAATCTATGTGTGTGTCTTAGGTATACAGTTATGTTCTTGGGGTTGGAGAGATGGCTCAGCTGTAAAGAGCAATGGCTGCTCTTGCAGTGGACCCAGGTTTGGTTCCCAGCATGCACATGGTAGCAAACAATCATTTGTAAATTCAGTTCTTGGGAATCTTGCATTCTTGTCTGATCTTTGTGAACACTGCATGACATGAGTGCACTTACATGCAGGGAATACACGCACATACATAAAATAAGTTTTTTAATTTAAAAATTATATTCTTCAGCAGGGCGTGGTGGTGCACGCCTTTAATCCCAGAATTTGGGAGGCAGAGGCAGGCGGATCTCTGTGAATTCAAGGCCAGCCTGGTCTACATAGTGATTTCCAGGACAGCTGGGGCTACAGGGAAACCCTGTCTCAAAAAGACCAAAAAAAAATTATATTCTTAGTTTTTTCCTACATTTATGTTATATTTTTCATCTATGTATTTATTTGCTCAAATATAGGTCTTGAAATATCCCTTTTTTACAAGTTTCTTTCCCATTTAGTTGATTTTATACCTTGGTGCTCATACTTTCTTTTTCTAGTCAACAGAGGTGATTTTAGGGGGTCCCGGAGGTCGTGCCCCACAGGCTGCCTCAGCCCTACTTGACGTTCTTCTTAGGGAGCAGGTTGTCGGTGTGGCCACACTACTTGTGGCATTTGATGGCACAGGGGTGCAGGCTATCATCTTTTCACAGTTGTTCTTCTGGGAGAGCTGGCAAAGAGATGGTGTAATGATGTCACCGCTCAGGCGCAGCCCGAGGTGCAGAGTGGACTCTTTCTGGATGTTGTAGTCTGATAGGGTCCGGTCATCCTCCAGCTGCTTTCCAGCAAAGATCAGCTGCTGCGGGTCGGGAGACATTCTCTGTGGTGTCACTGGACTCCACCTCGAGAGTGATGGTCTTGCTAGTCACGGTCTTCACGAAGATGTGCATCTTGGTTTCGGCCGAGCGGCCACCTCGCTGAAGAGAAAAATACATCTTTTTTTAATATTTATGTATACTTCTATGTATGTGTGTCTTTGTAAATGTCACATGTATGCAGTTCCCATGGAAGCCAGAAGGTGGTAGATTCCCTGGAGCTGGAGTTGGAATTGTGAGCTGTGCTATGTTGATGCTGGGAGCTGAACACGGATCTTCAGGAGAGCTGCAAGTGCTCTGACCCACTGAGCCATCTCTCCAGACACCAGGGATGTGTTTTGTTTGATAATGTGACAATTTTTGTTTTAGTTTCCAAAAATAATTGCCAAGAATAATGTCAAGTTTTTTTCTATTTTTTTCTAAGAATTTGTCAGTCTCTGGAATTTCATTTAAATGCTTAATATTTTGAGAGAATTTTTGTAATGTAAAATAAGTATCAAATTTTAATATTAACATGTAGACATCCGATTTTTCCACCACCATTTATTGAAGAGAGTATCCTTTTTTCCAATGACTGTTGTTAAAGTTGGCTTGGTTGGTTGAAAATGAATTGATCTTACATACTTGATTTATATGTAGTCTCTGTTCTGTTATTTAGGCCTCTGCTATATGATTCCTGCACTTTGTAGCATAGTTTGAAATTCAAAAGTGAGATAGCAACAGTTTTGTCCTTCCTTCCCCAAACTAATTTAAATATTTGAGATATTTATTGTACATGTTAATTTTAAGGGTTTTTTTGGTGGAATATTTCATTGAAATTTCAATAAAGAATGCACCAAATTGTAGCTCACTTTGTGTCATGAAGAAAATTTAACAATATTATTAAAATTCATAATCATTAATTGGTATCAAATTTAATTTTTCATTAACATTCCTAAGTTTCAATGCATATGTCTTTAATTTTATTTTAGACTTTATTATGTCATATCAAAACACTAAAGCCTTAGTAATTTATAAAAATAGAAGTTTCTCACAGCTCTAAAACTGAGAAGTTCAGGAATAAGGAACTAGCAGTTTCCTTCTTTTGTGTATTTCAGTTTAATATCTTCTTGCTGCATTTTCAAGGAAGAAAAATGCTGTGCTCTCACATGAAAGACGCCATTAGATAACACAGAGATGAATTCTCTGATACCAGTTTAATACTGGCCTTAAGAAGGCAGAGTCTTCCTGATTTAATCATTTCACAAACAACCTACCTTTTTCATCTTTTCTCTGATAATTTATTACATACATGTAATGAATTTTGATCACCAAGACTATAAAAGCCAGGGGACAGGTAGGAAGGCTGTGAGGCAGTGTCTTCTATGCAACCACCTATTGATGTCACAAAATACAAATTGTTTCAAATGAAGTTTGGAAGGAACATATAATCAGTCCATATGCAAGTCACATTAATCACATCGCCCTTGACTCCAAAGTCTTAACTCATTTCAGTATCAATTTTCAAGCTTTAGTTCAGAAAATTTTATCAAAAATTATCTAAATCAGACATTAGTGAGACTCATAAGATGAATCTTCAGGTCACTCTCTTTCTCTACGTGACGAGCTCTGTCTAACAAGTGCCTGCTTCTAAATTACAGCAGTGGGACGATCACTGGGTCAGTTTTCCCCTTCCACCTTGAGCAAGAAGGAAGAGAGGAAAGCAGGGGCCAAGTAAGCCCCAAACCTAAGTAGGAAAACAAGATTAATTTGTCTCCTGTGTATGTGCATGTGTGTGTGTGTGTGTTCACATGTGTGGGAGTGCACATGTCTTCAGGTGCACATGCACCTGTGAGATATATATATGGGGGGGGCTTCAGATTGACAGGGGTATTCATGTGGAAACCTTGTTCAACGAGGTTGCATCTCTCACCTGAACACCTGAACCCAGAGCTCACTGATATGGTGAGTTTAGGTAGCCAGCTTAGTGTGGAGATCTCCTATACCTGTTTCAGACTGAGGAATTACAGGTAGTGTGCCACATTCACTTGGCTTTATTGTGGGTTCTGAGTATCTGAACTCTTACTCTCACACGTATACAGCAGGCACTTTAACTCAGTCCCGAAGCTCTTGAAGCTTGAAGGTAATCTTTGATTCGTGGTCTTCCTATCACACACATTAGGGCAAAATTTAGGACCCGAAAACCCTGGTGCCCCCACAACATGACTTTAGCCTCATCCAGCAGGTGGTATTTATTGGAGTCCAATGTCTAGTTGTCAATACTAGGATCACAATCGAGTCATCCCATTCTCTCTCTCTCTCTCTCTCTCTCTCTCTCTCTCTCTCTCTCCCCTCTCTCCTCTCCCTTCTCCCTTCCCCTCTTTCGTCTCTCCTCTCATTTCACTGTGCTCATTCCTATATACCCATAGAGCACATATTGAGATGGTGAATAATTTAACATAACTTTTATACAAAATTTAAAATGTCTTTAACATTTCCTTAGTATGAAGTAATTGTATGGACACGCATATATTTACTTTCATATATTCATATATACACACACACAGACACTCATGCATGTATATGAGATTTGGACTGGGGCATGTCTTGGTCCGTTATAGCTACTATACCAAAAATACTTCAAAGTGGACTATTTGTGAACAAAAGGAATTTGTTTTTATTAGTTTAGGGGGGGTTATCATTCTAGAAGTCATGGGTCAAGTTTGCAGATTTTATGATAAGGGGCTGTGTAAGAGACCATTGAAGTAGAGTATCATTATCAATGCATCATATAGTCATCAACTATATGTTACTATAACAAAATCTCTAAAACAATCAACTCATAAAAGAAAATGGTTTGGGACTCAATTTCAGAAATTTCAGTGTAATATCATCTGCAACCACTGCTCTGGCTCTCTAGTCAGCATGCTGGATGACAATTGGGGCGAACTGCTCACATCATTAGTCAGGGAGAAAAGAAAAATTGAGAGTGAGTAACAGACCGAGAGGAGGGTAGGGCAGTGGAGGGAAAGGGGGGAAAGGAGGAGAAGGGGCGGAGGAGAGGAGGAAGGGAAGGAGGGGAGGGAAGGGAGGGAGGGAGGGAGGGAAGGAGGGTAGGGGAGCTGAGCAAAGGGAAGGGGAGGGGAGGAGAAGGGAAGGGAAGGGAAGGGAAGGGAAGGGAAAACAAGTGTCCCACAATTTCCCTCAAGGACATATCTCTAATTACATAATGAATTCCTACTATGTTTCACCTACAAATCTTCCACCCTGGGGACCATGAAATCTGCACGTAGACTTTTTAAAAATGTTATTTAGTATTTTTATGTTATGTGTATGGATGTGTGTGCCTGCATGTGTGTAAGTGCACCCGCATCCTGCAGTGCCCGCGGAGGTCAGAAGAAGGTATTAGGTCCCCTGGAACTGGAGTCAGAGATGGCTGTTAACCACCATGTGGGTGCTGGGAATCAAACCAGAGTCCTCTGCAAGAGCGGCCAGTGCTCTTAACTGCTGAGCTATCTCTCCAGCCCCAAAATCTACACATAGACTTTTAAGAAACAATTATTCAAACAATAAAGAAGGAAACATGTACCAGTAGTGATAGTTCACATTATTTTATTTTAGAAATCTGTTAATTAATCTTTCTAAATTTGTATCAGAACAAGAGTCCACATTCAGTTGGCTGCTGTCTCAAGATAAAGTATAGGAAAAGAAACCATAAAAAGTATGGTTGATTCATTTGATACTTCATTCCATGTTTCAAGTATATCATACACGCTTTAAATACTATTGAGCAGATATTTTATTACTGATACATGGGTTTAGAAATCATATAAATTACTGGATAATTTAGTTCACATATTTCTCTCAACTTTGTGTGAGGAAGAGTGCTTGCTTTCCATAGTGCCCTGCTGTATATTTAGTTCTGATAGTTCCTTCATCTTACAAGCTTTTTGAGTTTAAGTAATAGTAATTAAGCTGTCAGTGAAATAGATTTTGAGATAGTGTACGAGAGCCTGGCACACGTACAAACCCCCTTGTGTGAAGGAAGCAGTGTTATAAATGGAATGCTGGAACAGAATGCAGTGCCTTGAGGAGAACTGATTTAGTAAGTGCCTGAAAATGTTTTCCAAATAATCCTTAGCAATCTGATATTAATATACATCTGTTTTCTTTGTTTGAAGAATATTCTCTGAGTGCAAATATATGTCAAATTTGAGGATGTTTTGTACTTACTATGGATGTCAAAACATTGTATTGCAAAAGCTGTGATTCTGCAGAAGCAGTGTAGGCTAGACCATTTGCTTTGTGAAATATAGATATCCAGTTCACATTTTCATCCACACAGCAGCCTAGTTATTAAAACTTATACTGCATGATTTATGATATGCAGACACTATAATTAACCTCCATATTTCTATTAATATATTCATCTACAGAAACATGAAAGCATTTCCAGTCAATTTCAGTAAAATGATAAAAATAAAAATGATCATTTTTATTATAAAGTTTATTAATTCAGAACATGAAATAGTTATCTTTGTTATCTCTATGTCTTTGTGAAGGACAGTCTCTGATTCAATTGCAGATCAAGAACTTTTACCTAGGCAGTCTGAATACGGAATGAACTCTGTTGACCACCACTCAAGTAGCTCATAATTTCTCTATTTTCAAAATTGAATCTGAAGGGTTGTGCTATTGCATAGAAATATCCATTTCCAAGGACGCTGGGAGGATCACATACAGAAAGTGTTAACCTCATTTTCACATATATGAGGACCAGCCCCAGCAGCATCTGCTACAGTTTGGTTGTGATTTGTCTCCCAAAGTTTCATGTGCTAGAAGGTCAGGCCTAGTGAGGCAGTGTTGGAATCATTAAGAGGTTTGTCTTACAAAAAGTAGTTAGGACTTGAGGCATTATCATCATGAATTGATGAAGACTGGCCTCATAAAATCGGTAGTGAACTGGTTCTCTTGAGTAGCTGTTACATATGGAGTTTGCCCCCAAGTGCTTAATCTTTTCTGTGTGTGAATATTTCTCTTTTTGCTTCCTCACAGTATTGTAGTATATTCAAAAATTCTGTCAACAGGACATTGACCTCATATTGTTTGTACCTTCCTGCCATTAAAACTATAAGCCAAACAAACTTCTTTTTTATTCAAGTGCCCACTCTCAGTTATGTCTAGCAGGAATACAGGGAGAATGAATGCAATAATCATATGGTTGTAGAGGTATAATAACATATAAGTAATTTGACATCTATATATGGATATATGTGCCCATAGACATGCAACATTATGTATCCTAACCAATGACCAAATAAATAAAATGTTTATCAGTGGACTGTCACGGTTCAGTGACCACAATTCAAGACTGATGGGCTTGGGGATCCTGAGGTATAGGTGCAGAAGAAATCGGGATGCAGGGGATGCGGAGGCGTGTGAACCAGTGCATGCTTTATTCTAAGAAGCAACCTTATTTATAGTACAACAAGAGGAAAAGAAAATGTTCTTCTCAAGCCAAATTACCTCATGATGTTTACAGTACTTTCATGATATTTGCAGTACCTTCATGTTCCCATATCTGTCCTTCCATGCCTATCAAAACGCTCTGTTCTTTACTTATAACTTTATTAGCTACGCAGCTTTGCTATACAAACTTAATTAGGTATGTTTAATAGGGTTCAAGGAACTGTCAGTCTCATGATAGGAATAACTGCAGAAGGACATCCAAGTTCTCAGGGAACTGAGGCCTCCCGTTCCAGCTCTGAGTTTACTTCAGATCAGAACTTGGGCCTTCACAGTGGACAAATAGAAAATGAAAATATGGCACTAAATGCAATATAATACTATTCAGCCTGAAGAAAGAAATCCTGTGCTTTCGACATTGATAAGCTAGAGGACGCTGTGCTAAGTAGAATAAGCTGAGCATCGAAAGACAAATGTCTTGCATTCCCACATGTGTAGAATCTTAAAGAAAGTGACTCATGGAAGCAGACTGTGTTATTGGCTAACTGATGCTGATGTGTACAGAAAATCAGAATATGTTAGTGAAATATTACAATGCTCCACTAACACAGGAGGAAACATACTCTCTGAGGGACTAGGTGTGTTAGCTTGATACAGTAATTCTTCCTTATACATATAAATTCTAGTTTCATTTTGTACCTCATTTTTATTTTATTTTTAAATTTTATTTATTATTTTATTTTATGTGTATGAATGTATTGCCTGCATGTATGTGAGTGCACCCATGTCGGGCAATGCCGTGGAGGTCAGAAGAGGGCATCGGATTCCTCTGGAACTGGAGTTAAGGACAGTTTGCAGCTGCCCTGTGTGCTGGGAATGAAACCCAGATCCTCCTCAAAAGCAGTCAGTACTCTTAACCACTGAGCCATCTCTCCAGCCCCTGTACCTCATTTTTAATAAGTATTTAATTTATTATTTTTATTTTGTGTGTATGAATGTAATGCCTCAATGTAAGTGCACCCGTGTCATGCAGTGCCTGTGGGGGTCAGAAGAGTGCATTAGATACCCTAGTCCTGGAAATACCACCATTGGAATTGAACCCGGGTCCTCTAAAAGAGCAGCCAATCTCTTAACCGCTGAGCTGTCTCCCCAGCCTCTGTATTTCATTACTGTATATATAGAATATAGTCTAATGCAAACAACTGAAATAATAAAATGATCTACACACGGGTTCATCATGATTCTTCATTTCCAAATTAAAAGACAACTAGATAATTTATTGAATTAATTACTAGTGGTGAGTTAGAATATTCCTAATCTTAACAAATATTGTTCTGAAATTCTTTTGAGTTACTCAGATTGAAAAAATTGTAATATATGTCTAGATATATACCTTGTAACCAGTATGAAAATTCATATTAATTTAAAACTCAAAACAAGGCCAAGTACATTACATCTACCACAAACTTTCTTTTTTTTGTTTTTGGTCTTTTTGAGACAGGGTCTCTCTGTAGCCCCAGCTGTCCTGGAGCTCACTACATAGACCAGGCTGGCCTTGAACTCAGAGATCCACCTGCCTCTGCCTCCTGAGTGCTGGGATTAAAGGTGTGCAACACAACGCCCGGCTTACCACACACTTTCTTAATGATAGAAATAAACTATTTAACTTTTAAAAATATTGTATATTGATTTGAGAATTTGATACAATGTATTTTTGTCTTATTCAGAACCCCCTCCCTTCTCTACCTGCACATTCCTACCATCTTTGACTTCAAGTCCTTTATTATTATTAGACTTTTTTAAAGGTATATAAAGTCTAATCTGTGTTTCCCAAGTGTTCTTACTCTATCTTTTAGAGGCAGGTCAACATATCAGACATATCACAGCTCTCAACCCAGCTGTTTAACTTTTGAAACATATGCAGGAAACATTATTTGTCTGTGTTAATTAATCTCTTCCAAGAGAACAGTTATAAGACTTTTTCTTTAATTTGTCTCACTTGCCTACTAAAGATATTCTTTTTTTTGTACAATTTTTAGTGTCAAATAAGCATTTCTTTTGTGAATTCAATGTATATTTCTGACATAACTGTTATTTTGTGCGTTCATTAGCTCTTCAGGGAACAAAAATCATGGTTTTGAGGCTAAGTGCTAATGTTTTCAGCTGAATTAGTATCTATGCTTCTGTATGTGTGAAAGCATATAAGTAATAATTATGTTTGAAACTGGCTCATAACTGAGAATTTATGTTATTTATTTGCATTTATATAATTTAAAACATTCTAATATCTATGATCCTAAATTGTCACAGTTGTTAAGGAATTATAATTGCATCCATTATTTATGGATGCAGTGAAAACTATGTATAATTTCATACAAAGCAGACACCACGTTCATACATGATATATAACAAATGTTCCAGAATTACTTATTTATTTCAATTTGTTGAGCTATTTGAAGTAAAATATTAAATTCTGTAAAAATGAAATTTTTCTTTCAAGATTGCCTAAAGAGGTAAAATTAAAGAACAGAGTAAAATGCTCATATAGCATTTATCTTCTTAGCTTAAACAGAAAGAAAAACCTAGAAAGCAATGTAGAAAATAACGTAAAATGATAAAAAAAAAACTACCAAATAAAGTGAAAGAGCATGCTTCACAGAACATACTGGTACAATATGAATAAAACTAAAGGAAAGCAAGTCTTCATATTGACGTAATTTAGTCACTATTTATTGGATATGGTCTAGGTATTAGTGTCAATATCTGAAAATGCATTAGAGAAAAATGACACTACCCTGTGGTTTGTAGCCTGCAGTCTAGCGATGTTCAATTGATACAAAAGAGAATAGACAGTGAGTATAAAAATATCAATTTAGATAGCATATTGAATGATTTGAAGAGGTAAAATACAAGCCTTTTTATTGCTTATTTGTTTATTTAGTTTAATCACTCAACATTTCCTTTAAAATCTCACAAATCTCTCCTTCCCAGGTTTCATCAGGATATAATGGGTTCATCAAAATATTTAGCATTGTCAGACTGAGGAGTTGCATGCATTCACCCCTCTGACAGGCACTACAGACATCTAAAACCAATTCCTTTGCTGTCTTATTTCTTGATTAAAAATGTGGAGCAATGGAAGGCACAATATAGACATCTGTAGTCAATGGACTATGTCAGACTGAGTCAGCGAAATTTGTAAATGAATGAAAAATATCATGACAGTTCCTGCAGATCATCCTCAGACAACAGTAATTTTTTAGCCCTACCCTGAATTGATATGAAAAGCCACTGTAACATGTGTCCTAGTAAGAGTTTGTTCCCAAAGTAGAGATGAAGATTTGCTGATTTAGATATAAATTTGGAATTTGGGAAAATCACTTTGGGGGGGGGATATCAAATATCAGTGTTTTCTGTCCTTTGGGAAAATAGCAAGGACTTGTTAGGATGCCTGAGATGAGGCACCAAGGAGCTGAAGAACCGTAAAAGTGGATTAGTCATTATTTTGAATTCCAAAGAAAGGTGGTGCAGAACACAGGATTTTATACTTTAAAACATTAGGAAACCACAGACATATAAAAAAAAATTTGGATATAGAGTATTTTTTCATTCATTTCTTCTTACCAATGATTAAATGAATGTAAATCTGACTCTATGAAATGTTATTGATCACTGGGATTCCTGAACATTTAGGTCATTTCGTGATTAAGCATTTTTGTATATTTGGGGAAGGAGGACGTGTCTCATTTCCAGACAGTGAGACAGCATATTTCTATCGTATTTTGAAGTTAAGACGATGATGGAACCCACAATAGACTAACCCTGTTGCTTCATGGCTGGCCCAAACCATGTTTAGTTAGTTGATTACCTTAGCACTCGCTTTCTTCTGGACTCAAGAAAATTAGAGGGAATGGGAAGGAAAAGAGTCCACGGAAGGTTGATTCTGATCGAAGTTCATGGTACAGATGAATGAATATGTCTTTTGAGAGTTTAATCTTTGCTTTAAATAATTTAATATGTGTATGCAATTAAATACGGTGAAATCTACTTCCTTAAACTCCTCCAACTTCTCCCATATCTTGAAAAATGCTTCACTCCCAACTTGATGTTTTTCTCTTTTGTTTTCATTAAGTCCATAATCCAGCTTGGGCTGCTTATATGTTGTGGGGACATCCAGTGGAGCATGGAAAATCTATCAGTGCTTACTTCCTCAAAAAATAATGATTCTCCTTCCCCTAGCAACTATCAACTGACAAAAGCTACTCAGTAAGAAGGGGGTGAGAGGGAAGTGGGACCTGGAGATCAAGCATTCCATCTATGCCAGGATTTTGGTTGGCTAGATTTTGTGCAGGTCTTTTGTAGATATGCACAGTTGCTGTGAGTTCATGAGCATGGTAGCTGGGTCAATCCAGAATACAGCTATCACAGCACACCTCCAATCCTGCTCTCACATTCTTTCTGCTTCTTCTTCTTCAATGTTCTGAACTTAGTGTGGGGAGGGAAGTGGATATAGATGTCCTTTTGAAAGCTGAACACTCAATCACTCTCAGCACTTTAACCAGTTACGAGTCTTTGCCTTGACAATTGGTCTCCTTAACCAACGTTGAAAGCAGCCTCGTTCTATAGATATAAATATTTAGAGGCCAATTTGACAGCATGGCTATTTAGCAAATAATAAGAATATGTTTTAAGATCTTCCCAGCCATTGACTTTTCACCTGGATTACAGCACCAAGCATGAAATTTCCTTCTGTTGAGTCAGTTGTGCCACTATTATACCAGTGGGAATTTCTTGACTGACAGGTCAGTATTTCAGAACACAATGTCCAGCACTTGGCAACACCATTGTTGTTTTTCTCTCCCAGCAGCCTGCATAGCACCTTAGATTACTATGAAAGCTAGCCAGCATGGAGGAACTTTCCTGATCAATTTGTTATTCATTATACTATGCTCCTCAGTGAAGTCATAGTGGGTAATAAAGGAAAATGACAATATTCTGTGTTGTTTTGGAGACCTCTGGGGCCTCACTGACTACTAATTCAAAGAGAGGTATCCCATGATATGTAATTAATTTTCATTTATTACACCATGTCTTCTGGGAGCAACACTGACCACCCATATCCTGAAACTAATAGAGGAAAAAGTGAGTATCATAAAGCCTTTATAGGCACAGGTAAGGACTTTCTGAATACAATAAAGGTGTCTGTAGCTCAGGAATTAACACTAGCAATCAACAAATGTTATGTCGTGAAACAGCAAAGCTTCTCTAGAGCCAAAGAAACTGAAAGGAGGGAAGGGAATACACAGCTTGAACAATGAGAGGAATCTTTGTTAGACATTAGATCAACACAGGACCGGTGTCTGGCATACACAAAGAACAAAAACTAATAATTCCAGTGTCCTGCATTTGCAACTCCCGGGCCTCCTTGAGGCACTGGGATCCTTATCCACCCAGGTCGGCATGCTCCCCCCAGAATTACTGTGGTGTGTTTCTTCCACCATTTTAGTCCTCATCCCTGCTTGGGTCCTTGGGATGCTTCCCCTCCCCAGCCCTGTAGTATCGAGTTCCTTTCCTGAGCCTTTTGAGAGCCCCATCTTAGCACTCTGGACTCCTTGCTGAGTGCGATTCTTGCCTACCCCAGACTTAAGGTCCTGAGTTGCTGATAGAGACTTCCCAGTGCTGTGACTGTTGATGGGTTGACCAGGCTTCAGTGAATGGATCCATACCAAAGAACATTTGCAGGCATAAATTTGACTCTCTCTCTCTCTCTCTCTCTCTCTCTCTCTCTCTCTCTCATGCTACAAAATTGAGGGGTTTAGTAAGGAAGGGTGCAGAGAGAGGAGGTGTCTAAATATAGTCATAACCTATGAAATTGGCAAATAGTCCATGAGGGAAAAAGAATACTAGCCTTTACAGGTTCACTCTCCTTTATGATTATAGATATGTTCAACCTGTTTATTTATCTAGGTTTCATTTTGATATTTTTATTCATCTATGACTTCACCCATTTCTTTTAGATTTCCAGTTATGTGGAATAGAGGTTTTGAAAGTGTGTCCTAATAATCATCTGAATTTCCTTGGTATCTGTTGTAATGTTCCTGGTTACATTTCTAATTTTATTTATGTGAGTACTCTCTGACTTTTTGTTTTTGATTAATTTGACTAAGGGTTTGTCAATTTTATTTATATTTTCAAATAGTCAACTCTTCCTTTAATTGTTTTTGTGGGTTTTTTGTTGTTGTTCTTGTCATTTCTACTTCATTAATTTTAGCTCCCATTTCTATGGTCTTTTTCAGTTTACTATTTTATGGTTTGGTTTGGTTTTTACCAAGGACTTTGGGCACATTATTGACTTATTGATTTGAGATCTCTCTTTTCTTTCAGCCTCTATATTGGTTCTTCTTAGGATTGCCTTCATTGTGTCATATAGATTTTGATATGCTTGCTTTTATGTTCTATAAATTCTAGAATTTAAAAAGTCTTTCTTGATTTCTTCAGTGCCCCAGTTATCACTCAATATTCTATTTAGTTTCGATTACTTTATATATTTCCTGTAATTAAAATTTTTTTTTATTTATTATTTTTATTTTTTATGTGTATGAGTGTTATGCTTGCATGTAGGTAAGTGCACCCATATCATGCTAAGCCCGCAGAGGACAGAAGAGGCTGTCTATCCTCTGGAACTGGAGTTACAGACAGTTGTTAGCTGCCATGTGGGTGCTGGGATTCAAACCTGGGTCTTCTGCAAGAACGTCAGTGTTCTTAACCGCTGAGCCATCTCTCCAGCTCCGTTTCCTGTAATTTTTATTGCTGTTTATATTTAACTTTATTCCATTGTGGTTGGGTAGAATACGGGAAGTTATATCAATTATTCTATATTCATTGAAACTTTTTTGTGTACTGCTGTGTGATCGACTTTGGAGAATGTTTCATGGGTTGGAATGTTCTGTAGATGTCTACTAGGTTCATTTGACTTTTGATGTCATTTAACTGTAGTGTTTCTCTGCTTCTTTTTTTGTCCAGATGATCTGTGTATTGATGAGAGTGGGTATTGAACCATTCATTATCACCGTTTGGGGTTAATCTATGATTTTAGATCTAATAATATTTGTTTAATGAAAGGTACACTTGTTGTTTAGTGCTTATATGCTTAGAATTATACTATCCTTTTGTGAATTGCTTCTTTAATGAGTGTTATATAACTTTTCTTTTTTGAATAGCTTAGGTTTGAAGTTTATTTTTTTTCCAGAAATTAGAAAATCTACACCTGTTTGTTTCTTAGTTCCGTTTGCTTCAAATACATTTTCTTCTCCTTTTATCCTAAATTGGTATCTATTTTTGACAGTGAGTTATATTTCTTAGCAAAAACATGGATCCTGTTTTCTAATCCAATCTGTTAGTAATTGTTTTTTATAAGGGGGTTGGAGACCCTTATCATTATGTTACTACTCAAAAATGTGTATTAATTCCTGTCATTTTAATATTTTTGTGGTGTTTTCTGAGACCCCTTTTAATTGACTATTCTAAAATTATTTATTCCATATGACATTTTGGGTGTTATTCTTGCTTTCAGAACTAAGTATTCCTTCCAGTGTCTTGTGTGGAACTGGCTCAGTGGTCATAAATTCCTTTAATATGTTTTTAACAGGGGAAAATTTTATTTCTTCAATTTAATAGAGTGTTTACTGGGTTTAATAGTCTGGGTTGCCAGTGACAGGCAAGGGAAATGTCCCAGGGTGTTGCTGTTCAAGGTAGGCCAAGAGACCCCTGAAAACAATGTAGACTAGTAATAATAGCCCTTGATTATTCCCCAGAACTGGAAGGTAAACCATATTGCTGAAGGCACCACTTGCTTTAGACACAGGAATTGGAGAAATTGAGCTGAAACTGACCTGAGAGCCTCCTCCCTGAAGACCAGCTCTCATAGATTTAGAAGATACTATACAAACTATCAAGGGGGGAAAGCAACCAATAGTCCTACCCAGATATAAAGCTTACAAACTGCCAAATGACCAGTGTAACAAACTGTCTCTATTGGTGTAACAGTGAACTTTTATCTGTCTAATTCAACTTAAATGCTGCTGAATAGGAAGGAATCCATGCCTGGAACTGTAAACATAGCCAAATACACATGGGTGGAGAGGTTATAGAGAGGTTATAGACCAGAGAGGAGAACCTACTACTACTATGTTCTAAAAAACAATGTAATTTCTCATTTTAATCTAAATACTCATCTTTCAAAAGTTCTCAACACTCATGAAATAAGCTTCTTCATGCAACAGATGAAGATAGTTATAAAATTCTATAACTGGTCAATATGCAGAGAATTAGTGGCTGTGGAGTGTTGTTCCAATCTGCTTTGAATTGCTGTGAACAAACAATTTGACCGATATCAACTTGGCTAGGAAAGGGTTTATTTGACTCACATATCCTGGGCACAATTCATCACTGAGGAAACCCCAGGGAAGAACTCATGGCAGGGACCTGGAGGCAAGAGATGAAACACACAGGCCACAGAGGAAGCCTGCTGAGCGACTTGGTCCTGTGTTCAACCTACTTTCTTTATATTATAATTTTTTGGAGGGGGAAAGGGTTTATTTGGATTACAGTACAGTCCATCATCAAAGATAATCAAGATAGGAACCTGAAACACAAACCATGGAGGAATGCTGTTCCCCCCGCCTGTACTCAGTCTGCTTTCTCTTTTGTTTTATTTGTTTTTATTGAAATTTTGTGAATTTTATACACAATGTCTCAAGCAATCTTAATCATCTTTATACCTCTGTCTCCACTGGCACCTTCCCATAACCCCCCGACTGGAACCCATATACTCTGTCATCTGTGTTAAGGCTCGATGTGTCAAGTTAGTGACCCCGATGTTTCTCAGTGCAAGTCAATCCACTGAGGTCTAGTCAGACTATCTAGAGTCTCTGGTTTTAGGAAGATCAGCTCTTCCTCACATAGCAGGGCCAGGAACCCAAAAGGTGACAAATGGCCAAAACATAGAGATTAAGAGTCTGCAGACTGCTGATCCTTAGACAGGAATCCTATATTAAACTTCCACCTGCTGTCTTACAGGATACAGGACTACCTGCTCAGGAGTGGCACCTCCCACAGTGGGCTGGGCCTGCCTACAGCACTCAACAATCAAGAAAATGCCTCACAGACATTGCCACAGGCCAGTCCAATGAAAGCAATTTCCCAATTGAGGGGCCCTCAACCCAGGTGTGTCAAGTTGACACTAAAGTAGATGAAATCAGAAGGGACAATTGGTGAGAGGGAAAGAAGATAAACTGGAGGGACATGTATACTTATTAAATAAAACATTTTAGAAGACAAAAACCCAGTCTACCCTGACAATTGTCTTTCAGAACTTGCAATGCATCTTTCCAGGACATTTTGTCTTTAAAAGTTTCAGTTGAATTGAAAGATCACCTGATAAAAGTGTTGCTTCATAAGTGACATGACCTGAAATCTCACAACTTCCTGTACTCTTTCTTCATATATATATGTATATATATATATATATAATTCCATTATAATATATATTATTTTGATTTTATGTGTAGTGCTTGCATTTGTGTAAGTAAACCCATGTTGTGCAGTGCCCATGGAGGTCAGAAGAGAGTATTGAATTCCCAGGGAATAGAAGTTACAGATGGTTATAGCTGCCATGTGGGTACTGCGATTGCAACCCAGATCCTCTGCAAGAGCAGCCAGTGCTTTAACTGCTGAGTTGTCTGTCTCTCCAGCCCCCTATTCCATGTTCTTAATGTCTTATTTATAATATATTCTTGGAGTTTCCTGTTCCTGTCTATATGGACAAGCTCTGTAAGGCTCTTGTCTGGGGATGGGCATCTCTTAATCTATAATTGAAATGTTTTCTTCTGATTTCATTGGGAATATTTTTTATGCGTTTTTTTTTTTTTTGTATCCTCTTTGTTCAATGCCCACCATCTGAAGGTTAGGCATTATCCTGTTGTGTCAAATCTCTCCATGTTCTGATCATGGATTTTTATAAAATTATCATAGTTTTTACATAGTGATTCACTACCTCTACCTGATCTTCCAGCCCTGATCCTCTGTTCACATGATTCATTCTGTTGAAGCTTTCCACTGAGGTATTGATTGGTCTTACTGAGTTTTCATTTCCGTCCTCTGGCTTTTTTCCAGTGAAGTGTCTCTTTGTTGAGACTTATTTTCATGTCTTGGATTGACTTCATATTTCTTTAATCTTTTTGCTTTTTTTCTTTCAATATATTTGTATCTTATTTCAGTTCTTTGAACATAAGTATAATTATTATTTTGAATTCTTTGACAGTTCTTCTAGGTCATTCTCATTAGGGTCCATTCTCACGGGATTAGTGATTTTTGGAGACTTTTTTTTTTTTTTTTTTGGATTTCCCTGTTGTTTTGTTTCTACACTGTGACTTGTACATCTGAAATTAGTTGGATTAGTGGAAGTTTGGCCAGTCTGTGAACTGCTTACCTGTCAGCACCAGAAGCTGGGAGGAGGTGGAATTGTGGCCCAGGGATTAGGGTTGGGGAATGCCTTACCCTGTTAGCACATGGAGCTGGGGAGTTTGTAGAAGTTTCTACTACGTACTTAGGGTTCAGAGAACCCTTACCTGAAGGCACAAGGAGCTGTGGGGAGAGTGGAATTTGGGCAGAATGTCAGGGTCTGAGGAACAGAACTAGGCAAGTGATATCAATTTGGGCAAAGTGGTCAGGGTCCCTGGACCTCTTATCTGTTGGTACTGGGAGCAGGAGATAGCAGATATTTGGGGCCAAATGGTTGGGGCCTGGGGACACATTATCTATAGGCATCCTGGGAGCTGGCCAAGGGTGGAAGTTTGGGGTAAAAATATAAAAAATAAGAGTCAGAATCTCTAGGAAAAATCTATATTTATGCTTTTTTGGACTCTTTGCTTTTGTTGTTGCTATTATTTTGGCTTTTTGTTATTTTTTAAATAGTAATGCTATGTAGCCCAAGATGGCATGGGACTTTTTAAAAATAATAATTATTATTATTACTATTATTATTATGTGTGCATGCATGTGTGTGTGTGGGGGGGTGAATGCCAAACTCAGGTCCTCAGTCCCTTACAGCAAGTGTCTTTACCCAATGAACCATCTCACTAACCCTGGCCTGGAACTTTGCGTTTTTCTAAACTAGCCTGGAATTGGCAGCAATCCTCCTACCTCCTCCTCCTCCTTAGTGCTGGGATTTCAGGTGGCAGCAGTCCGCATAGCTACTTATGAATTTTTATTCAAAATGGAATATACTTCTTGAAAAACAAGTGGGTAGCTATTGTTTCAGAAGAATAAAATAAATACTGTTAGGTGCATCTGGAATGTGGTTGTTGACATGGATCAGTGTTTCAGAGCATATGTTGGTCTTCAGACATCCCAAGTTAGCTCCCAGCACCCATGCTTCGCAGCTCATCTCTGTAACTAGAGCTCCAAGGTGGTCAGATGCCACTAACATCCATTGGCATCTTTACTCACACACACACGCACGCACGCACGCATGCACACACACACACACACACACACACACAAATTTAAAATTACCCTGTAAGGGGGTGACAGAGTATATGGGTTCCAGTGGGGAGTGGGGAGGCTATGGGAGGGTGCCATTTGGGATGTGGGTATATAGATTAATAAGATTGATTGGGATGTTGTGTATGAAATACACACAAAAATATCAACAAA
Organism: Nannospalax galili; assembly: GCF_000622305.1. Lineage (NCBI taxonomy): Eukaryota > Metazoa > Chordata > Mammalia > Rodentia > Spalacidae > Nannospalax > Nannospalax galili. The sequence goes on from NW_008354502.1 coordinate 2,767,151, forward strand.
AAAAGCGTATTTGAGGAAGAACCATTAAATTTTGCTTCATGATGAGGTGGAAAACATTACCACTGAAATCTACCTGATGATTTTATATCCATGCTCAGGTGCCAAGGATCTCAGAAAGTAACTGACAATGACTAGTAATAATTAGATACATAGAGATTAGAGTTGCATTAAAAATGAGTTTTTCTGTATGAAACAATATATTTTAAAATGAAATGGGGATCTCTTTTAAAGGTTAAAACTTCATTCAATTTTATTTCTTATAGGGTTTATACTGAATTCAATATTGTATAACTGTATTAATTCAACTGTGAACCCAAAAATTTCCAACCAATATTGAAAGAGATAGATCTTTGCTCTGGAAACTGTTATTGAATATGTTAATGCTGTAATGAAATGCTTCTTCTAAACATGTGGTTATTAAATAAATAATTAAAACAAAACACTGTAAGAACCTGGAACTATGCTTCAAACCAAAACCCAAAGCCAGGCCAGGTGACTCACACCTGTAATCTCAGCACTTAGGAAACTGAGGCAGCCTATGTGAACTTGAGGGTAAGTTGGACTGAGTGAGTTTGAGCCCAATCAAGTCCACAGAGTAAGACCCTATTTCAAAACAACAGCAATAGAAATGGACATGATTGCTTCTAAGTGTGGTGTACTGCAGAGTGCATGCCAGTCTATTTCTTTACAGTAAATTTGTAAGGTACAAAAGCAAACAGAAAGCATATGATCTTCTGCCTGAAATTCCTTTAATGTATTGACCTCCAAAGTGGTAATTCATTTATATTACTGTTACATAGCTACATATATGCATAAATACTATGCAAATACACATTAACACATGACAGCACACAGAGTCTCAAAAACTTAGTTATGATTAAATATGTTAGCTTTATTTTGTTTATTGCTAATAATTTCAAGTATAAACAAGAGAGCAGATCACCTCGATCCTTGGAAAGAAGGTGCATCTTCAGAGCTTCTCAGTAGAACCTCCTTTTAGAAGCCTTTCTTACAAGAAAGACGCTTATCCTCTTAGAATTTGAAAGGGAGGGAGAACATAGAGAGGGAGCAATAATCCTTTCATGACTAATGGCTAATAAAAATGTGAAAAGGTATTTTAAAATATCTTTTAATTATCCAGATGTAGTGGCACATGCCTTTAATCCCAGCACTCTGGAAGCAGAGGCAGGTGGATCTTTGTGAGTTCAAGGCTAGCCTGGTCTACATAGTGAGTTCTAGGACAGTTGGAGCTACAGGGAGACCCTGTTTCAAAAAGACCAAAAAAATCTTTTAATTTCTTTGAATGATTTATTCATTTATAAAATGTATATTGATCATATCCATTTACCAATGCTTCCCTCCAACTACCCCCAAGTGCCTTACCTGTTTTTCACTCCCAACCTCATATCATCTTTTTTCTCATTATTATTAATAATCATCTGAATCCAACTAGTCTAACCCATAGATTAATTATGTGTGGCCATTCACTTGGTCAGGGGCAACCTACCAAAATCTATATTTTCAAAGGAGAGCAGCTCTACCTCCATCAGTAGTTACCAACTGCCACTAGCTCCTCTCAAAAAGATGAGGTCTTCATCCATGGTGAAATTTTGACTGGCTTGATCTTGTGAAGGTCTTGTGCAAATAACCACAGCTGCTGCAAGTTGATCCAAGCATCTGCCTTATAAGGTCCTACAGTCAGCATTTTGTAGCGCTCCTCCCCCTCCACTGTCTCTTACATTGTTTTCTCCTTTGCCCTCTTTCATGAAATTCCATGAGGCTTGAACTGTGGATGTGAGTTTTGTATATAATTTAAATTTTTAAAGAAAGGTACAGTAAACCATTATAATGGTTGTTACTTAAAATTGTCATTTTTCCATATTTTATTTATTATTTTTGTTTTATGTGCATGAGTGTATTGCCTGCATGTATGTAAGTGCACCCATGTGGTGCAGTGCCCACAGAGGTTAGAAGAGTGCTTTGGATCCCCTGTAACTGGAGTTATAGATGGTTGTTAGCAGCCATGTGGATGCTGGAATTCAAACCAGGGTCTTCTGCAAGAGCAGTTAGAGCTCTTAAGCTCTGAGCCATTTCTCCAGCCCCAGTCTAATTTTTTTCTAATTTTTGTTTATTTTTATTTTATGGGTATGTCTATCGACTACATATTTATATAAGTACATCTGTGTCCTGCAATACCCGTGGAGGACAGAACGAGGCATCAGATCCCCTAGAACTGGAGTTACATAATTATTAGCCATCATTTGAATGCTGGGAGTCAAACCTGGGTCTTCTGCAAGAGCAGTCAGTGCTCTTAATCACTGAACCATCTAAGCCATTCAGCACCAGGATCTAGTCTGCTTTAAGCAAATAGAAAAAAGTATAGATCTATCGACATAAAAATCTAGAACGAGAATAGTAAGAATGCATAATTTTTGTCTTACTATCACCTGATTACATTTGATTGTAATGGGAAAAATATTACCCATTCTAAATTATAATAGAACACTATATATACATATACATATATGTATATATGACTGCCAGTGACAATAATTAGACAGTGTGAAAGAATCTATTAGCGAGAGATAGAGAGACTCAAGGAAGCATAAATAAAGGAGAGACTGAAGGTTTTTAGACAAAAATATCAAGTAATAATAAATGCTTCAGCATTTTGGCTGCAGCGCTTCCTTATCAATGTGAACTGCAGGAATGGACAAAGGCTCAAAAAAGTTCATATCATTCAGCTGTAGTTATTTAATGAAAGAGTTTCAGGGCTAGGGAAGCAGAAATGGCACCTCAGCTGTCCTCTTGAATTGCTTACTGATCTTCACTCTCCCGTCTCTTTCTGTTTCTATGGAGGAGGGCAAGAGAGGGAGCAAAATAAAAGATGCAGAGGAAAGTGTGGTTTGAAGGGTCTTAAAGGTTGGAATGATCTGTTTTCCATCATACACACATTGGTAATGTGTGTGTGTGTGTGTGTGTGTGTGTGTATACATGCACATAAGGGGAATCCTGTGACTTAATTCTAATATATAGAATATACCCTAAGTCATGAAATGTGATTTTTACAGTATCCTATTAAATATAATCTCAGTCACTCAAACTTTGTGATTGGGTTTGCTTTGATAAAACCAGCACAGAATTCATATAGGCATCTTCAAAATCAATGAGGACTAGAATGGAAGCCCTATGGAAAAGTGGGTAAAAATAGCGTATGATCAACACCCCCAGTGAATAAGAAAATATAAGTGGTTTGGGAACCAAATGCCATTACAGTTAGATAAAAGAACATTATATACAAAATGATGTACATCACATTTGTAAAGTGCAGAACTATAAGTGTTGGTGAAGATAATGGAACATAATGCTGCTTTTTCTGCCTTTAGCAGAGAGTGATTGGTAGAAAAGTGCTGGAGAAAAGCTTAGTAAAACTTCATGTCCTGTCTCTAGAAAAAAAATGTGATAATGTCTATAGGCCTAATTCTAGTACCCTGAGCCTAAGTGCTAGAATAGCTTTAGAGAAAATTTCAGTGATACTTAGTGGCCCAATCACTGTCAGTTGTTCCAGGTTCAAGATGGCCTTCTGCATATTATACGTAAGTGCTTTACAGGAGAGTATGGGGCAAGAAAACCTATGGAAGCACACTTCTACTTCATCAGCAGGTCCAGTCCATGGTGTCTGCTGTGTCCCCTTCAAGACACAGGTGTCTATTTGGCACCAGTGGGAACCAAGGTTAGTGTGAATTATATGGACACAAACAGTCTGCAGCTATCACCTGCTCCAACGATTTGTACTAGGTCATTGTAAAACATAACTGTTTCACTGCAACAAGCAAGACACAGAAATTCACATTCACTTGAATCCTCTCTAATTCCAGAGAGAAAGGAGAAAAGGAATTATTTTTGAAATGCAGAACAGGTACTAATTCTTTGTTTACTTAAAATATGTCACTGGCATTTATAATCATATTTACAGATTACTGCACTAAAATACCAACAACAGTAAATTTGACATTGCACACTGACATAGAGATAGAGAAATTTTTTTAATTTTTATTAAATTTTTGAGACTTTCACATATTATATATTGATCATCTTAAGACCCTTTCCCTCTCTGTACTCCTCTCATAGCTCCCCTGCTGGATTTCACGGCCTTGGTCATATATGGCTATCAGGTCAAATTTGTGTCCCTAAATGTCATTTTAATAAAAAAGTTTTCAAATTATCCTACTTGGCACTGTGAGAAAACATAAAGACTAATATTAAAAGTAATAAATAATATGTTTTCTAGTGTGGAGAGATAACGTACAGCTTTAATGAAAAACAAAAGGTTAGAAAAAATTATGCAATTCCGTGATTTCAACACTGAAGAAAAATGACACTGTACATTAGTTTGCTTATTTTTAAAATAAAAAGCAACAGAATAATTCTTTTACAGGATAAGCATGGTGTTTCAATGAGTTTGTGCATTTAAACCATTGCACCTAATATCTGACCCATGGTAAGCAATCGACCAATGCTAGTGATTATTGAATGAATCCATATTCATCTGAACAAAATGTATTATGAGATACATTTCTTTTAAGATAATAGTGACCTGCATGTGAGACCAGAAAGGTGATATTTAGAGGCAAGAATTTCCCTTCAAATTTTATTTTATTTAACAAAAATTTATTGAGCCAAAGTGTAGCACAGTGGCACATCTGGTCGGTTATAAGTATAAGATGTAGTCTTCTGAAAATTTTTTTCTTCTTTTCATATGCTTGTAATATTTTAAGAATAAATGTATTATTAAATGAAAAAAAAAATCCCTAGGTAGTCAAGGCTTTCTTAGTAATGTAACTGATTTATTTACTTTCCTGAGGATGTGATCAAAGCTAGAGGACACACATTTTTGTCCTGGTACCATTAATCAAGGAGAGTTAATACTCATCCTACATTTGTGTTATTATAGCTATTTATTTGAAAGGAAAATAGGAATGTTTTTTTAAAATTATTAATATTAACAAACATTAAGGAGCTTTCTAAGTTTCACCATTCAAATGTCTTTTTCGATGAAATTAGAAATTAAATAAGCAACCGTGTACTTAGAACCATCTGGGAAACTGGACTAGTCATCAGGAGTGTAGGAGAAACACTCGAAAAATAGAGCCTCATCTGCATCCCAGGTATTACAATTTTGAAACAGTCTCAACCTAGTTGTGATATTGAGTAGCAAAAGTTTCACACACTAGAAGTTGCTTCATCCTTCAAGATGGGGTCTAAAGTACATTTAAAATTAATAAATTAAGAATATGTAACTATCCTAGAATGGGCATGGAATGTCAGAGGACCAGTTCAGAAGCCTTGGGAAAGGAAAATACAGCTGGAAGCCTCATTCTTCTTGGTTACAAGCTACTGATACCAAAACAGTGTGGTTCTGACAATCACTTACCTTATTTACAAAACCAAAGTGTCAACAAAACTAGATTTCCTTGAAATTAAAAATACCATTTATTGTTCTTTCATAAGCATTTACCAGATAGCTATATGTCACAGAGCTAAAATCATGGGAAGGCAGATGAGATCACATGTACTGGCTATGCTGCGTGATATTTAAAGAAAATGGATAAACGATCTCTAATATGGACAGTTTTGTCGTGTTTCATATCTCTCCACGTCCTTGGACTGCTATGTGAATTGAAGGAATAGGCTAAAATGAAATGATACTGATGATTTTTCTCATGAGTTTTCCAGAGAAAATGAATTCATGTTAATCACAAGCTCCAGATATTCATACCTCAACACTGTCCCAAGTAAATGGAGTACAAGCTGAATTCAACAAGTATGTACTAAACTGTATTGGCACTGTGCTATGAAATCCAGTTAAATCATTGTGCAAAATACCACTCATGAGCCGGGTATGGTGGCACATGCCTTTGATCCCAGCATTCAGGAGCCAAAGGCAGGCGGATCTCTGTGAGTTCAAGGCCAGCCTTGTCTAGTAGTGAGTTCCAGGACAGCTGGGGCTACATGGAGACCCTGTCTCAAAAAGACCAAAAATAAATAAATA
>NW_008354502.1:2773266-2785559 GCF_000622305.1 Nannospalax galili
AATAAATAAATAAATAAATAAATAAATAAATAATAAATAAAATACCACTCATGAAATCAACAAAACTTGTAAAAATAACTGATATTATCCTTCTATACATCTGACCATTTATTTATGAACCTGGAAGGGATCAAGAAAGAGTTGCGAAAGAGAATGAAGTGTGACAGAGACAGGACAAGATTCAGACAAAAGGCATCACCTTATCTATGAAGATATGACAGAAAAGATTGCATGAGCATTTTTTTAAGTTAGTTGTATAATGTGCTGAATGAATTGGTGCTACACAATCAGAGAAGGTGTATTTCCTTCTGACTTCCCACATTGTCTGTTCACTGAACAAAGATAAATGTAAGAATTCATGAATAAAAAATCAAATTGTTACTAAACATTCATAGATTAGGAACATGTGCTCTCATTGTTTTAATTTTGCACTAAATTATGTCCATCATGGTACAGAAATCATTATATCTCAAAGGATCCTTTCAAGAGCATTGCCAGTCAAAACATCTACAAGAAACCTTGGAGTTAAATTGCAAGTTTAAAAGACTGATCTTTTGCAATATTAGTGTTAGAACTTCAGAAATTGCTTCAATTCACAAAATACCATGTGGTCATTCATTCCAGAAACCAGCATGAAAAATATATGAGCTGTGTCAAAAAGTGGTAGAAATTGCATTAGAAAAAATGAGACAAAGAGCATATCAATTTAATACGGTTTGTATGCTGCCAAGAATCTCAAGGTTGTGTTTGAGTTCTCTGCAAACTACTGTGCCGAAGTGCCAATCATTCCATCTCTAGCGAAATGGAATTTTTCATGTATAGCATACATATGGTGATCTTCTAAATATGTTTTGTCATCTCAAGTATACACTAAATATAATAATTAGCAATATTGCCTTTAGTGAGTTACTCAGAATCATAGGGATATGTGATAAGAGCTTCATATTTCACAAAACAGACTTGTTCTCTACTTGTATTTTAGATTACAGATTAGTGGTTAACTTCTTCAATTTTATTTATTTATTTTACTTTGTGTGTATGAGTTCACTGTCTCCATGTATGTTAGTGCACCCAGGTCATCCAATGCCTGCAGAGGACAGAAGAGTGTCAGATGCCCTGGAACTGGAATTACCACAGTTGTTAACCACCATGTAGGTGCTGGGGATTGAACCTAGATCCTCTGAAAGGGCAGTGAGTGCTCTTAATTGCTGAGTTATCACTCCAGTCCTTTCAGTGATTAATTTAATACAATATTATAACTCAAAATATTTTTTCCTCAGTAAGGATTCATATTTTTTGAATGCTAAAAATTTGGAGAATGTGAAACACCATGATTAAATTGTCCCAAATCTTTTCAAGGGTGATAAACTGTTAACAGTTAAATATAGCATTTGAATTATATTTTTCCACATGTTGTTATACCACACCCGACTCACAGATTAAATTGGGAGAAGAAAGCCTTGTAGAGTTTGAAGGTATTTTTCTGTCCATCCTATTTTTCAGGTAGTTGTGTTCCTTCATTAAACACATCTTCCTAAATGCCCTGGATAATTTGCATTCAATTAAATTAATTTCTATGGTTTTAAATTTTATTTATTAAATTTTAGTTATTTTATGTGCATGTATCTATCTGATGTGTACATGGAGGAGGAGAGGTGTGCATTTGTAGACATCAGAGGAGAATTAGCAGGAATCCGTTTACATTTTCCAACTTGGCTTCAGGGGATTGAACCCAGGTGATCAGGTATGCTTGGCAAGTGTTTTTATCTGCTGAGCAGTCTCACCAGCCCTGTTTATTTTACTTTAATGCATTGTATTTTTTGTGTGTTCTATGTATTTCTAAATGTTTTTCCTTACACATTTTTGTCTGTTACTTGGTTATAGAAAATTATAAGGTTCCTAGTATGCAATATTTATCTTCCATTATTTAGGTATCTCATCCAAATTACCAAAAACATCACCATTTTGGGTTTCCAGGTGAAGATTATGTCAGTCCCTGCTGGTATTCATCTGTAGAATCTATCTTAGCATTTGTTCTAAAACTTTTTCTTTTCATAAATTTAAATTTTTATTGCAATTTCGTATATTTCATACAGAAAATCTCAATCAGTCTTAATCATCCTTATACCTCCCTTCCCCACTAGCATCCTCCCTTAGCCCACCCCACCCCAGGAATTCATACATTCTGTCATTTATGTCAAGGTCTACTGTATCAAGTCTGTGTCCCCAGACATTCATCAGTGCAAGTTCATCGACTGAGGTCTAGTCAGACTATATAGACTTCCTCATTTTAGGAAGACCAGCTCTTTCTCGCCCAGCAGTCATCAGTTACCAATATTTCTTCAGCTAAGATTAGGGTTTGCTGTTCATTTCCCCAGTTTTATGTTGAGGTGTTGTCTGGTTGAGTTTACATGGGTCTTATGCAAGCTGACACCATTGCTATAGGTTCATATGAACAAGGTCCCGGCAGCTTATAGGACTCTATCTCCATATTGTCATGCACCTCTGCACTGACTCTTACAATCTTTTCACAACCTCTTCCGCTATGCTCCCCGAGCCCTGGTTAGGGGAAGTTTAATATAAGAATCTTGTCTAAGGACCAGCATTCTGCAGATTCTTAATCTCTATGCTTTGATCATTTGTGACCTTTTGTGTTCCTGGGCCTCTGTCGTATTAGGGAGATTAATTAATGAGAACTGAGATATTCATTAGTGTATTCTTTACCCCTTGTTCTATGTTCTGTGAGTCTTAGGCGTAGAGGTTGCATTGTAGTGTGCCACTTTGACTTGGGAAATTCACAGACAATGTGTGTGACCAGTTGTGGTACTCTGCAATAGACTCCTTCTGGTGCAAAAGAAGAATCTTTGATGAGTGTTGACTGGAATATTTGACTGAAGATCTAAGGATATATATTTTTCACATAGTAGGAAATCACATGAGTCTAGGTATGTGACATTCTTGGGATTTTCTCTAAGATCTATGACCTCTCCAACCATATGTATTTGCCTATGTATACAAAACGACACACATTTCCTCCCATTGTGTGGGCTTTTAGTTCAATTAGGGAGCCGTTGATTGTGCCCATGATAAAAGTGTCACTACTGCACCAATGGCATATGCTGTGTTGGTCATTGATGTGGTTATTTGGTCTTGAAGCTGACATTGGACTATAGATCAATGCTCTCCCTTAGCATCTTGCATAGGGCTCTCCAATGGTGTGAGATCTAGTCTTCAGGGAAAGTGGCTTCCAGGTCAGTTCCAGCTCCATTGCCCCAAATTCTGTGTATGAAGTATGTGCTATCTTCAGCAATAGAGTCTTACCTTCAAGTTCTAGGAAGCAATCAAGAACTGGGACAATAGCCTGTGTAATTTGGGGAGTCTCTTGGACTATCTGGAGCAACAACTCAAGGAAGGTTTCTACTGTCTGGCACTGTTTCTTGTTATGCAGTCTTCAGCTGTACATACGGACTCATGTGGAGATATTGTATACATCATTTGTCTCATTAGGGTATTGGACTAATATGATTCCCCATGGATTTTTTTTTTACACTAGGTGGGTGTTATTTATCTTTCTATTTTCAACATTCTAAAAGAGCATTCATAACAATTATCATGTGGGGTTTGGTTGCAGCCGCCCTTGACTTGATTTTTACACTGTGTGTTACTAATAAGCAGTGCTAAGAAACCTGTTGTTTTCAGGACAGTGATTTTTTTTTTCAAGAAAATCAAGAAACAGGATGACATTTGATCAAATGTCCATGTCTTCAGGTATTGTAACAAGATAACCTAAACTAGATGGCTTAGACAACAGACTTCTCACAACCTTCTTGAGGTTGATGATATATAGTCAGTAAGACTGCAGATTATGTTTTTGATGAAGTCTAAGGTTCTGAAGTTTTGGAGGCTGAATTCCAGCTGTGCACTTAGACTGAGAGAATAGCAGTTCCTCTTCTTATAGGAACATTAGCACTCTGGGATTACTGGATAAAGATGGTATGCTCATGTAATTTAGTTATCTTTTCATAAAGGCCACTGTCCAAATACATCACAGGAGACTGATGCTTCAACAATAACAACAACAAAAATGCTAAAAAGGTTCATTTTGGTTTATGCCAACATTCCAATATTAATTATATTTTCTTATGTGAAAATATTCACTATCCCAGAATAAGTTTTATCTGCATATGCATATGAACTTTTAATAAAATAATTATTTGATTTTATGTGTATGAGTGTATTGCCAGCATGTGTATTAGTGCATTTGTGTCATGCAATGCTTGCTAAGTCAGAAGAGATTATCAGATTCCCCTGGAACTGGAGTGAATTGGACGGTTGTAAGCTGCAATGTAGGAATTGAACCCGGGTCTTCTGCAAGAGCAGCCAGTGCTCTTAACTGCTGAACCATCTCTCCAGCCCACAGCATATGAACTTTTAATAGATTAATAAAATCTGTTTTATTTTCTAATATTTTATTTATTATTTTTATATGTATGAGTATATTCCTTGCATTTATATAAGTGTGCCACATGTACACAATACCTGCGGAGTTCAGAAAAAGGTGTTGGATCGCCTGGAACTGAAGTTCCAGACAGCTGTTAGCTGCCTTGTGGGAGCTAGGAACTGAACCTAGGTCTTCTGGAAGAATAGCACGTGTTCTTAACAGCTGAGTCATCTCTTCAGCCCTATTTATTTCATTTTAAGCAGGATTTAGTAGAGATTCATTTCTGAATTACATTGTAGTTATATATTTGATGATTTTATTAGATTGATTCAAAATTTTCAAACTTTTTCTTTGCTTTATAAATATGTTTCTTAAAGTGCAAAGAATTCCCCTGTAAAACAAGAATGAAATTACTTCCTGAGTAAAATCCAAGGATTTTGTAGACTTTTCTCCATGACTCTATGTCTTGTGGACGTTTAAAGTGTATTATTAGAAAATATTTCTTTCATATCAATATTCTGTATATTTATAAATTCACTGCTTTCAAAATAATTTAAAGGCTAAAAATAGAGTTCATGAACTTTACTCCTGCACTCATTTGCCACTTCTCGCTTTCATGCCTGTCCTTTCTGAGTTTCCTTTATCCTGAAGTAATGTTTCCGTCCTCAGGGTTTTTATCATGACCTCGACTTCTCCATGTATCATTTCGCTCCCTCCTACATTTGATTTTCTTTTTACTTTTCTTCATTTTAGGATCTATACGAAGGATGTGTTATACAAAAAAAACCCTTTGTTTTAAAATATTTTTATTATTTTGGCATATATTTATGATATATATGTAGGGAAATAGCATTCCAAATATCCTTTACTTACTTTTATCATAGTTTTATATTTTTTCTAAGGTTTTTTTTGTGAAACATCCAAATGTTTTATTGCACATATTTCAAATATCTATACGTAATGGAATACTAGAGCATTCCATTTTATACAAAGTAGCCATGTTAGACTTTAAAAATGAGAGAAGCAGCCAGATTAAGGTCTGAACTTAGTTGCTCTCCCTCAGAAGTTTGTTTTCCTTTTAGAAATAGCTGACCACAAATGGACTATTACCACCCAGACATTGCAGCCCTGCTTCTTGCCCACCCAAGGGAAAATAACCGAAACAATAGCCTGTCTTTCTTGGCATTATGCTGAAATAGTAATAATTAGAATTCTCCTTACTACCAAGGTCTCTATACATCTGTTAAGAAAAATCACCAACAATTGGTTGTTTTGGCTTCTGTAAACTTGCTTACTGCTGCATTTCAGGGTCAGTGTGACCCCACTGTCCTTACAACTGCTTGTGGTTAATGCCTTTAACAATGATTCCCTTCCCCTCCCAGCTTCACAGCAGCCCCTTATCTGGCCTCTGGAGATGGTCAGTTTCGCTAATTAAAATCTGAATTGGGTCCCATAGTCTTTTCCTGATGGTCTTGAACTCCGTAACAATAAACCAAATTTCAAATGCAACATTTCTAAATACTATATGCTGTGTGTTTATTTGTCTAATTAAAAATACTTTACTATTTGTTTGAGAACCCCATACAATGTATTTTGATCATATTCAGGGAGCCCCCCCCAGCTATCTCCACCCTTACCCTACTGACCCTCAACCCCAACTTCACATTCTCTATTACTATTTTTCTTTTCGTAAGGCTTGTGTAGTCGAACTAATTTTCTGAAAATGCTCTTGGGCATGAGTCCATCCTTTAGAGTCTAGCTAACCTACAAGGTGCTAATTAATAAATACTATTTTATTTCTATTTTGATTTTTTTTTGCCTCAAGTTTTCATGTTAAATTTTCTTTCTTAAATATTTTCCTTTGCCCTAATGAGTTACTTGGTTGTCCACAAACTCCTCTTCTGTTAATATTTTGTCTTATTTCATTTTATACATTTCTGGTTATGAAGTCCTGTCAGTGTTCAAGGTTCATTTCAGATATTTTGCTGTAGCCTCGCTGATACTGATTGTTCATATACAAGCAAATATTGTCACATTTTCCAAAACCAGCATAACACAAACATATATCTTTACTACAGCTGAATCAAACTTACTGAATGCATTGATTTTCAAGTTCAGATTCCATATATTCAATGTTTTTTTCCAGTTACACTACCATTATATATTAGGTGTTATTGCTTACCCAATTACATTTCTTTATCAGGTTGTATTTTCTTTTTATCTATTATCCATCTACACAAGTCACTTACTAATACATAATGGTCACAGACTAAAATAGTGTCTATGCCTTACTATGATGCATTTGGTAAAAATGCTGAACAACTAAATTGTGACTTTTATTTACTTTAAAAATATTCCCTTTGCTATACGTACTTATAGTTATTGTTAATATTGTAAATTCATTTTAACATATATTATGTATTTGGACAATAGATTTTATCTGTCCCATAAAACCACCAAAAAATATGCATACATGCATACACATAGGTAAAATAAATAACCACTGTACTTGAACATATATTATAAGGATACCATTATGTCTGTGTTAATACATATGCACAAATTTCCACTAAAAGATGAATGTAAGTACTATACGCAGTGGCATTTGAATATTTTATTCTTATTAACCATCCTCCATTTCCCTCATAAGAGAGGTTTTTTTTGGGGGGGCGAGACAGAGTCTCCCTGTAGCCCCAGCTGGACTTGAACTCACAGGGTGGAACAAGCTGGCCTCAGTCTCACAGAGATACACATGCCTCTGCCTCCTGAGTGCTGAGATTAAATGTGTGCTCTACCATGCAGGATAAGAGAGCATATTCTTATAGGAATTATAGCTATTATCCTCTGGGTAGGTGTTTTCTATAAATTAGATTTCTGTGATACTCTTTCTTTACTGTTCAATGACAACAATATTAGTTCTGATAGTCTTTTTTTGCAAAATGTCTATTTTTTTTCTGGATGGCCACTTGCATTCAGTCTCAGATAACCAGAAAACACAGTTCAACAGCTTTTGACTTTTGGCAGTACCTACTTTATCACTCCAGATCTTATTCACCAACATGGTTTGCAGCAATGGCTGTGTGATTGGCATCACTTTTACACATAGTACTTCAGCTCAGAATCATTTTGCCTGAGAAGTACCATGACTCACAGCATCTTATAACGAAAACTATTTTGTGTACTATGACAAGTATATAGATTCTCTCTCTGGAGAACTAGAGTGGACACTAGCCTTACATTCTTACTGCTTGTGGGAAACTGTAGTGCAGAGTGTAGTCATGGTAGCATTAGGCACCAAAACCCTAGACAGCAGCAGAGTGGGCATTTTTAAGGGTAGATTCCTCTTTGTCTGCTATGTTTGTGCTTTGCCTTTACTGTGACCAAACTGCCTGACAGAAAACTTAAATGGGGAAAGACTTATTTTGGGCTCAGGATTTCAAAGGATTAAGACAATGAGGCAGAGAGGGAGTGGGGGGCCGGTGAGCAGTTCACAGGGAGGTCGGCTAGGAAGCAGAGAAAGGGAATTCTCCTGCTCACCAGGTTTTCTTTCTTTTTCCCACTTTGCTCTGCCAGGGTTCCCATTCATAGGATAATGCTGCCCACCTTCAGGGTGGGTCTTTTTCCTTCCATTAATCTTCTGTGGAAATGCCTTCCAAGGTTCACATAGAGTTACGCCTTAATCTCCTATGTGGTTATAAATTCAGTCAATTTAACAGTGAAGATGCATAATCACAACTCTACTCAGAGTCTGTCCTCTCCTGGTTGAGCCCACCCTTTTAATTCCTCTAACAAATATTAGATTTATCTTCCTTACTATATGTACGATTTTTATCTGTCAGTTATAATGCAATACCTCTGGGAAGGAAAAAAAAGGCCATCACTGGAAATCAGGCTTTTCCCGAAGCTACACTGTCATGAAGTCTCAGAGTATAGAACAGGTGAGAGCCACGGGCAAGTGGACAAAGCCAGGTTCCCAGCTCTCAGCATACATGCCACATGCTAAGGACCATTGCAGCAGCACTAAAAAGAAGGGTTTGAATATCCAGTACTCAGGGGCTGAGGCAGGAAGATCATGAGCTCCAGGTGAGGCCAGGCTACACAGTGATACCATGTCTCAAAGAAAAAAGAAGAGGTGGGCATGGTAACTCTTGCCTTCAATCCCAGCACTGGAGCAGCAGAGACAGGCAGATCTTGGTGAGGATGAGGTTAGCCTTGTCTGCAGAAGAGGATCCCAGGCCAACCAGGGCTACGTTGTGGGAACTGTATCAAAAAAATCAAATGCAGTTTTCATGTCCAGTCACTAATTTCAAAGTCTTATGAGTTCATCCCACCCCTGAGTTGGCATATCAGTCTATTATACTTTCTATTTGCCACATGTTTCTAAGTTCATGTATATAGTTGAGGCATTTCACTCTAATTCAGCTGGTGACCAAGATTTTCTTAAATTCCCACTGCCAAAATGTTCTAAGTTACAGACGTAGTCTATAGAAGATATGTGTCCATGAACGTTTACAGAAACCGATAAAGTTGCTTTCAATTGTGCTTACTGGTGAATTAGGAAAACAGCACAATAGATACATGAGGTGCATTTAAAGCATGGTCATAACAGCTTGCTTCTTTTCTAGTCATGAGGAAATACAACTCTGATATCTTAGTAATTTAATTCATTTAGGACAAGGAATTGAAAGGGGTTTAGAAAGGGGTTAATGTGAGAAAGACCAAACATACTAGCCCAGTCTTTCTATACCAGAGCTCCATATTGTCCTGTTTTAGCATCAGCAGTCCTTCAATATGTCACAGCTTGTCTGGTAACAGCAGGTCAGCTGAGGACCTGAGACAGAAAGAAGACAGAGAGGGCTTGGGAATGGCATACCCCAGTGACCTGCAGAAACTTTCTGGGCCCCACCTTCTAAAAGCTCTACAATCTGGCAATGTCACGATGGAAACTATGGCAGATGCTGAGTTCACTGGGCTTTAGCTTTGATGATATTCATTTCTCCTCACTACTATTCTCATGTTCAGAGACAACCGAGTTTCATTTTTTTTTTCTTTTTTACCCTAACCCCAAATATGGTACTATGTAAATGTGAACCCTATTCAACCTATGCCACAATAGCTTGATATTTACATCAAATCAAGCCATTTGTCAAATAACTCAAGGAAACCATTGTTTGTAATATAAAACAAGGCCACACAGGAAAAGGTTTCTTATTTTGGGCATACACACACACACACACACACACACACACACACACACACACGCACCAGTGAACTTGTCTCTGACAGTATTTATATTGCTACCATGCATAGTCTCAAGGACTAATACATTTTGTATAAAATGCCAGTGGCTATAACTAGACACAAAATGCTTTCTTGATAATATGAATTATGAATGTTTCAACATTGGGTGTTTTGAACAGAAAGCATAGCAGTTCCAGACTCTGCTCTACATATCTATAAAGTAGGTGTTTAAAAAAGTGTCACAGTCACTCAGAGTGTTAAAAAATTGATGCTGAGCAAATTGCTGTAAATGGAAGAGAAAGAAAAATAGGTGTATTTGATGTACCCTAGCTCAGAAAAATGTTATTGAATAGGTTAATGCTGTTGTAATGAAATGCTTCTTTTAATTAAAATAAATAAAAAATATAAATGCAAAAACATTAAATGATATTTAACAGAAAAACATGTAAAATACTGGAATATTCAGAACCGTATGCAATTTAATGGAGCTGAGGTTTTGGAATGATTCTTGCATCCGGTCACTATGCTTGCCAGTTAGAACCTTCAGGTTCTTCCTCCTTCACTGCTCACACCTCGCCCTGGAGCCAGTCACCCTTCCACTCTCCGGTTATATGACTTCAACATTTTTTGAAGATTCTGCATATGAAATCATGCAGGATTACCCTTATGCTTCCGGCTTAGTTCATATTACAATGTTTAAAACAGAAACTCAAATAATGCTTTTGGGGATGGAGGAATACTAAGATTTGCATAACGTAGGTGACTCTTTTGGGTGTTAGTTCATAAAAAAAAAAAAAAAAAAAAAAAAAAAAAAGAAAAAGGCAGAGTGACAGGATTGCCTGTGCCAGGCTGTCTGTCCCAGCCCCGACTTTTCCCGCAGGTGTCTGCTGGGCTTTCACTCACTTCACTGGGTTTCCATGTCAGTGAGTCCAAGGGAACTCACTGCCTGTAACATAAGCAAACAGCATCCCTGTGATTGATCACTTTCATTCCTTCTTTATTTTGTTGTCTTCTCCAAAAGGGGAAAATTGATGCTTGATTCTTGGTATTTAATTATAGATTGATTGATGATGATGACAGACAGATAGATGATAGATGATAGATAGATAGATAGATGATAGATAGATAGATAGATAGATAGATAGATGATAGATAGACAATGGATGATAGATAGGTATAGATTTTATATATAGGTATATGACCAATGGGTAGATATATGCATGCACTTCTCTGATAATTTCAATATGAATACATGGATATTCTCTGCCCTAGATCAGTTTCTGGTGCTGTGAAAAACACTGATCAAGAAACAACTTGAAGAAGAAAATGTTTATTTCATATTACACTTCAAACACAGTATATCTTTGAAGGGAGTCAGCCAAGGACTCTGGTAGGAGCCTAGAGGGAGGAACTGAAGTAGGTACCACAGACAAAAGCTATTAACTGGCTGTCTCTTCTGGTGTGTGCTAAGCCTTTCTTGGACAATCCGGGACCACCTGTCCAGGGGTGACAACAACCACAATAAGCTGGGTCCTCCCATATCACTCAACAGTCAAGAAAATAATTTACAGAAATACCCACAGAATAATCTAATAGAAGGAATCCCCCATTTGACTTTCCCTCATCCTAGGTGTGTCAAGGTGACAACCTACATTAACCCTGACATTCTCTCAAAAGTGAATGTAGCTAACCCTGACTCTAATCAGTAGTGTTAATGGCTGCTTGTTAGTATCATTCTAAAATCATAAAAAACTATCAAAGCAATGAGGTATTTCTACATTTTTATATACAGCTAGATGTACCTATTTCCACAACTATAACAATTATATAGCGAACTCAATTTGCTTTGGTTGTAGGAAAGAAATTTAAGTCAGAATTTTCTTTTTATTTGTTTGGGTTATTTTTTACATCTACTGTCTATCATCTATCTATCAATCATCTGTCTATCATCTACCTGTCATCTATCTATCTATCATCTATCATCTATCTATCTGTCTATCTATCTATCTATCTATCTATCATCTATCAATCATCATCTATCTATCTATCTATCATCTGTCTATCTATCATCATCTATATCTATCAATTCATCTGTCTATCTATCTATCTATCTATCATCTATCTATCAATCATCATCTATCTATTATCTATCTACCTGTCATCTCTCTCTCCCTCTCTCTCTCATTTATCTGTCATCAACTATCATCTGTCTATCATCTACCTATCATCTACCTGTCATCTATCTATCTATCTATCTATCTATCTATCTATCTATCTATCTATCATCTATCTAAATCATGATATATTTAAAACCTAGCTTTGCAGTTTCCCCAGTCACCATGAGAACTCTACCATCATCATCTATAAGATCTAGCTATCTGTCTATCTATCTATCTATCTATCATATATCTATCTATCTATCATCATCTATTATCTATCTACCTGTCATCTCTCTCTCCCTCTCTCTCTCTCTCTCTCATTTATCTGTCATCAACTATCATCTGTCTATCATGTACCTATCATCTACCTGTCATCTATCTATCTATCTATCTATCTATCTATCTATCTATCTATCTATCATCTATCTAAATCATGATATATTTAAAACCTA
>NW_008354502.1:2785646-2827877 GCF_000622305.1 Nannospalax galili
TCTATCTATCTATCTATCTATCTATCTATCTATCATCTATCTATCAATCATCATCTATCTATCATCTACCTGTCATCTCTCTCTCTCCCTCTCTCTCTCTCTCTATCTCTCTCTCATTTATCTGTCATCAACTATCATCTTTTGAGAGAAGATCTCACTGCATAGTCATACCTGTCCTGGAACTCAGCATGTGCATTAGAATGATCTTAAAATTGCAACAATTCTCCTGCCTCTCTGTAAGTTCAGATCCCTGGGATTACAGACAGGCTCTACACAAACTGCTATAGAATTGATGTGGTTTTTGTTGTTGTTGTTTTAATGTTGTCCTTTGGTTTTGTATATATTTCCTTGTCTTTGATGATGAAAATGATTTTGCGTTGTCAAGTAATATGTTCAAAATGCATATTATTTTCATACTAAAGAACTCTATACACTTTTGTAACAAAAATATCAAGTTTAAATGAAGTAAATCAACCAAAGTAGTATTAGCAATAAAATACTTCTTGGTGTTGGATATATTATATGGCAAAATAAGCCTAAGCATGTGAAATCCAGGTCTTATCTGGACTGCCACAGTACGGGATGAAGGGACAGCCAGCCCACCATTTCTGGCACTCTGACCTGGAGGTTGGGGAAGGAACCTAAGAATGTTCATGTTTAACAGATACTGATGATGGCTGTTCTTTCTGGTAACACAGCTTGAGAGCTGCTGGCCTGGAGCCATCTCTATTCACTAAGGCAGCCTGAGATACTCCAGTGGCTCTTGAAGGAAGTAGGTCACTCCTGCAGTCTTTGAGATAATCACTCCACAGAACCATTTCCTTCATTCTGCCAGGAGTTCAGAAAAGTCATTCTTTGATACAATCAAACTTTGTACATGACTCTTCTTTTCAAGAAAGGATATAGACATTGTCATGGGAGCATATCAGACCTTTGATTGTGACATTTATTTTAATTAAATTTTGCTTAACTTATGACCATTCTACTTTTAAAATTTTATAGAGGGAGACTGAATGAATGTATAGATCTCTCTCTGTCTGTCTCTCTCTCTCTGTCTCTCTGTCTCTCTCTCCCCTCTCCTCTCCTCCCCTCCTGTCCCCTCCCCTCTGCTCTCCTGTTCTCTCCACCCCCTCAGTGTGTGTGTCAGCAACAGTCATTTCTCTCGTGACATTCTATATCCACATTTTGATATCTGTGATTTTTATAATATTAGTAATTTTAAAAATGTATTTTAAGGTAATTCTGTAACAGTAGTGCTTTCCTTTTCATAGAGGAATCATACTCATGCTTAAAAGGCAATTAAGGGGCTAGGGAGATGGCTTCATTAATGAAATGCTACTGCACTCCTGGCATGAGGACCAGAGTTCCAATTTCTTAAACCCAAACAAAATCCAGACAAGCTGGGTGACCACCCATAATCCCAGCACTCTGCAGCCCAGAAACAGCATCCTCTGGGAAAGGCGGTTAGCTAAAATTGCCGGAATTGGCAAGATCCAGGTTCAGTGAGAGACACTACCTAGGAAATAAAGAGGGTAACTAAAATGGAGAGCAACCGAGGAAGACAACCACTGTCATCTTTAGGTCTCATCATGCATGCATGCACATGGTATGTACAACTGCATACACGTACATGCACCCATATAAATATGAACACACATACATACTTGCATACCACACGTACATACAGCCATACAAATATGAACACACATACATACTTGCATACCACACGTACATACACCCATAAAAATATGAACACACATACATACTTGCATACCACATGCACATACAAAGGCAAAAAAAGAACAATGACAATTTTAGAAAATTAATTCAATTCAGTCTAAAAAAATCAGTCTCTGTTCCTCAAATTTCTTCTTCTGTAGTTGACAAACAAGAGCAGTATATATTTTGATTTATGTCTGTTTTACAATTATTTAAATTCAGTAATTCAAATATCCATTGACTCATGTACTTTTATTTAAAATCTACCATCTTAGAATGTTTCAAGCATACATTACTGTTAAGCATAATCATCAAATGCCCAGCAGATCTCCTGAACTTATTCAGTCTGAATAAAACTTACAGCTTTGGACCACACTTCTGCCTTCAGTGCTGTTGCCTTCCCATGTGGGGCCTCGTGGAAACCACCATTTCACTACCTGAGTGTGTATTTCCAGTTTTAAGATTCTACACACAGAGTGGGATCATGAAGTATTGGTCTTTCTCTGCCTGAGTATCTCATTTTGCGTAATGGCCAGTTTCATCCACAATTTTGAAAATGGCAGGCTCTCCTTTTAAAAAGGTTGAGTAATATTTTGTACAATCACATTTTCTTTGTCTAATCGTGTCTCAATGGACACACATTGATTCTCTGTCTTGGTTATTTTGAATAATACTACAGGGAACGTAGCTGCTGATTTAATATCCTCTGAATATGTTCTTGGGAGCTGGATTACTAGAATTTATTGTAGTTCCACTTATAGCATAAGGAGACTTTGTTTGCTATAATGGCTGTAATAATCACATTTCTGCTAGTGGTGTACGCACAAGGTCCACTTTCCTCCATATCCTCACCAATGTTGTCTCTTATTTTCTTTCAATAGCCATCCTAACAGACATTAGGTATTGTCTCCTTGTGCTTTTAATTTGCATTTGGCTATTGAACTTTTCATCTTCTTTTAGACATTTAGTATTTTTTTCAATGTCTGTTAAGGTTTTTGGTCATTTAAAAAAATTGTTTTCTAGCTATTGAATTGATTTTCTTATATATTTAGGATATCATCTCCTTGTCTGATGCAAGACTTTCAAATATTTTGTCTCATTTCACAGAGTATCTCTTCACATTGTTGGGGGGTTTCCTTTGCTGTACAGAAAGTTTTTAGTTTGATAGAGTCTGTAAAAGCAATTTTCTATCACTAGTAGCCAATTTACGAAAGTTAGTACTCCCTACAGAGACCTAGAGCTGCAAATTGTTGCCATCATGTTAAATCAGTGTGTGATTTCATGACAGGGACCAGTTTCCCTCCTGGTACACATTAATACCTAAGTTTGGGCTTTGATACATGAGGGAATATCATTATATATTACTATGTATATTAGGAAAACATGCACTCTGATATGGTCAGAAGAGTTTGAGGCGCTGGAAAAAAATTTCCTTTCATAATTAAATGTATTTGGGTAGAAGGACATGTATCCAATAGGAATATAATATATCCTGACCAATGAAGCCGAGAGAGAGAGAGAACTAGAGAGAGATTTCTACATAGACATAAATTTAAAATCATATGCATGAATTTATTTTCTTACCTCAAGTAGTGAAAGGCTTGGGGGCAGGAAGCAAATCAAACAAACATTTATCCACTCTTCCCTTATAACTACCAAATCAGTTGCAAAGAAATTTATTTAAAGCTACCCTCCTTAGTAAGTACAAAAACAGTCTATCAGAAGCTGAGTTATGAGCTAAATAAATGTTGCAACTGCGACAAAAACAAATGCATTTACTTTTTTATTATGAAATCTATGCTCAATGGAAACAATTTGGTACATAGCTCATAGCTGCACACTTGTTACCAAGAGAGCTGCAGTCAAAGTGATTTCTTCAATGAATGGAATCAGCATTGCTATTTAATAAGGGCTTTTAGTGGATCAGGTCCTTTTATAAACACCCTGTGCATATAGTTCTATTGAACAAATTAATAATACTTTAGTCTGAAAATAAGGAAAGCACAGCATTAAATATCTTCTATCCTACTTTTTGGAAGTGTCCAGGCTGACATTCCAGCAGTATAGCATGAGGTCAAAAGCTCTAGACATAACTATAGTTTATCTACACTAAATACATTGCAGGGGTTATATGAGATAGAGGGAGGCGTTAATCATGCTTCTACTGCTTTCTCTTTTCCACTTTTTTGTGGTTTTATTTTTTGCTTGTTTTCTTGCCATTTGATGCAGTCTGATTTGTTTCTCATAATTCAAAGAAAACTGAAAATTGTTTGGAAGGAATAATCTAGCTAACATGAAGAGGGAATATTGCCATATTTTTCCAGGACATTTCTGTTTATACCTTTTCTTCACCTTTTTTTTTTGGTTCTTTTGAAACAGGGTCTTCTTATAGTAACAGCTGGCCTGGAACTCACTATGATGTAGACCAGACTGGCCGCGATCTCAGAGCTCTACCTGGCTCTGCCTGCCGAGGGCTGGGATTAAAGGTGTGTACCACCAAACGTGGGCTTATGTCTTTCCTGAATTTTTAGTGGCTTCTACTTTAAATATATTTTAAATAGCTGATAGCTTGAAGGAGAAATAAATTATGTATCATTGGAATTTCAAGCTTAATCTCATAACGAATTATGAAACCAATAGTAAGAAACACAATTCTGTAATGAATAAATAACTCATAGGGATTTTTTCTTAAATTCTGGACAAAAATAGTGAGAAACTCCCTATTTTGAAGTGAGGCAGATGCTGAAGCAAGTGTGACTGAAACGACACACAAGGGTGCCCAAGCCAAAGCAAGACAGATGTCAATCCAGAAACAAACTAGCTGCAACAGAGATAGAAAAAATGGGATAACAAACATGGAGGTTGTTTACTCTTATGATGCAAAAGTGAATTTAGCAAAATGATAAGTAGCCTACAGATGTGCCTGAGAGTGCCCAGATCCTGCCTCCACTTGGTGATGAGCTCCACCCAGTTGTGCCATATCCAACCCCCTAACTGAGATTGCCTGAGGCCCCTCCCAGGGCCCCTGGGGCAGATGTGGCTTTGGTAGGATAAAGCTGAGTGAGATCTTAGCAGACAGCCTGAGAGGGTGGGTTCTGACCTCTAATTGTATAGTGCCTGGTATCTCAGTAGACCTCTAGAGAGTGCCTGTTCCTGCCTCCCTATGGCATAGGGGCTGAGAACACAGCAGACTGACTGAGATTCCCAAAATCAGAGCCCCCTCCCCTTAGGGATCTTCCCAAATTTTCCTCTGAAGGAAGCCTGAGTGTGCTTGACAGGAACCTGACTTGGGCTTCTGTGGGTGCTCCTGAGTACCCAATCTGAAGCTATCAGTTCCCTGCAAAATAAAAACTGGGAGAACGAGAAACCTGGACCAACCAGCTTTATATAACCAATTAGAAAAGGACCAAGGCATACCAATAATACAAACAGAAGTGTACTTCAACTTAATTCTCATATCAGAATCACAAACAACAAAAGAAATTCACATGTTAAAATCACAACAAAAGAATAATAAAATAGAAAGCCAAAACACTATGTCCCCACCAATATCCACCAGTCCTGTAGAAGACTTCTACAATAAGAAACCCCTAGAGATAACACAGGATACAGAATTTAAAAAGAACATTCATAAACATAATTAAGGAATTCAATGAATTTAAAAAACACATGAACAAACAAATGAAAGAACTAAAAGAAGATAGGGATAAACTTCTGAATGAATTCACAAAAGAGATAGAAACTTCGATGAAAACTCAAGCAGAAATGAAGAAAGAAGTGAAACACTCAAAAAAGCCAACTTGAAACAACAGGGGAAAGCCTCACCTCTAGAATGAATGAAATGGAAAAAAGAATATCAACACTGGAGGATAAAGTTGAAGAATTGAACCACTCAAGCAAAGATTATGGAAAATGAAAAAAAAAATACCACAGGAATGTAATATACAAGAGATATGGGACACCATGAAAAGATGAAATCTATGTATCATAGGTAAAGAGTAAGGAGACGACTTTCAGGTTAATGATACTGACTGGATCTTAAACAGGATTGTAGAAGAAATTTCCCAAAATTAAGGAAAGACATTCCCATACAAATACAGCAAGCACATAGAACACCAAATAGACAGGATCAAAAAAGAAACTCCCCATGACATATCATAGTAAAAACACTAAATGTACAGAAAAAGAGAGGGTACTGAAAGCAGCAAAAGAAAAACAACAGGTCACATACAAAGGAAAACACATCACAATTACAGCAGACTTATCAATGCAAACTATGAAAGCCAGAAGAGCTTGGACCAAAGTATTTCCTGTTCTAAATGACAATAGATGCCAGCCAAGAATACTTTACCCAGCAAAAGTGTCTATTATAGTTGAGGGGCAAAGAAAAATCTTCCATGACATGCAAAGCCTGAAAGAATACATGTCCACAAAACCAGCCCTTCAAAGAATACTTGAAACAACACAAGGAGAGGAGAAAGGAACAACTATACCCCAGGGGCAATGAAAGAAAATAAATAGAGGTATAATTGAGGAAACATGAAATTAGACAAAGAAAATGAACAGCAATCAAAATGATGGCAACCAATGCACATCTTTCAATAATAATCTTAAGTATCAATGGACTGAACTCCCCAGTCAATGGACACAGGCTAAGTGAATTAAGAAACAAATCCGTGGATTAAGAAACAAAATCTATCTTTTTGCTGTCTTCAAGAAACCCACCTCACATTCAAGAACAGGCACTACCTTAAGATGAAAGGATGGGAAAGAATATTCCAAGCAAATGGCACTAAGAAACAAGCAGGGGTAACAATTTTAAATATTGACAAAATAGACTTTAAAGTACAACTAATGAGAAGAGATAAGGAGGGTCACTTCATTCTGATCAAAGGAACAGTTAACCAAGAAGATATTACAATCCTTAACATATATTCACCAACTCTGGTGCACCTATATTTACAAAAAACAATACTACAGGACTTTAAGACACAGATTAACCCCAACTCAGTAACAGTAGGGGACTTCAGTACCCCACTGCCTCCATTAGACAGGTCACCTGGAAAAAGAATTAACAGAAAGATGTTTGAATTAAATGATACCATCCATCAAATGGACCTAACAGACATCTTTTGAATATTCCACCCAAGCACCAAAGAATACACTTTCTACTCAGCAACCCATGGAACTTTCTCAAAAATTGACCACATACTGGGCCACAAAGCACTTCAACAAACAAAAAAAAAATTGAAATGATTCCATGCATTCTATTGGACCACAGTGCAATAAAGCTCAAAATCAACATTGGACAAAACCCTAGTCACTACAAGAACTCATGGTGATTAAACAACACACGCATAAACAATGAGTGGGGCAAAGGAGAAATTAAGAAAGAAATAAAAGAATTCCTGGAATGCAAAGAAAACGACAATACAACACAACACAACCTCTGGGACACTTTAAAAACAGTCCTAAGAGGGAAGTTAATAGCTCTAAGTGCCTACATTAAAAAATTAGAAAAAGCCCAAGTAAATGACTTAACACTGCAACTCCAGATGCTGGAAAGGCAAGAAAAAATGAAACCCAAAGCCAGCAGAAGAGAAGAAATACCAAAAATCAGAGCAGAAATTAATGAAATTGAAACAAAGAAAACAATACAAAGAATCAATGAATCTAAGAGCTGGTTCTTTGAAAGGATAAACAAGATAGATAGACTCCTAGCCCAGTTAACCAAAAGAAAGAAAGAGCAAATCCAAATAATCAAAATCAGATATTTAAAATCATGGGAACCACCAAAGTTAAACCTAGAAGAGATCAAGAGTTTAAACAGACCCATAATATATAAGGAACTTGAAACAGTAATACAAAGCACCTCAACTAAAAAAAGCCCACTTCCAGATGGATTTACAGCAGAATTCTACCAGAAATTTAAGGAAGACCTCTAACCAATACTACTTAAATTATAGAAAATAATAGAAATAGAGGGAGAACTCCCAAATTCCTTCTACAAAGCCAGCATCACTCTAATACCCAAACCAGGTAAAGACACAACCAAAAAAGGAAAACTACCTATCCATATCTTTAATGAACATAGATGCAAAAATTCTCAACAAAATGCTTTCAAACCGCATACAGACACACATCAAAAAGATCATTCACTGCCAGGCATGGTGGCACCCGCCTTTAACCCCAGAACTTGGGAGGCAGAGGCAGGCAGATTTCTGTGAGTTCGAGGCCAGCCTGGTCTACACAGCAAGTTCCAGGCCATCTGGGACTCTGTCTCAAAAACATAAAAAAAAAAAAAAAGATCATTCACCATGATCAAGTAGGCTTTATTCCAGAGATGCAGGGATAGTTCAATATATGCAAGTCAATAAATGTCATTAATCATATAAATGGACTCAAAGACAAAAAACACATCATTTCAATAGATGCAGAAAAGGATTTTGATGAAATTCAGTATGCATTTATGTTCAAAGTCCTAGAGGGAATTGGACTAGAGGGAACATACCTCAATGTAATTAAAGCTATATACAACAAGCCCACAGCCAACATCATTCTAAATGGAGAAAAACTGGAAGCATTCCCATTAAAATCAGGAACCAGACAATGATGTCCACTATCTCCACTCCTTTTCAACATAGTGCTTGAGACTCTGGCTAGAGAAATAAGGCAGGAGAAGGAAATTAGAGGATATTACTCCTTTTAACTGGAACTAATTAATTTTAATTTTAACTGGAAAAGAAGAGGTCAAACTATCCCTATTTGCAGATAACATGATACTATACCTAAGAGAG
Source organism: Nannospalax galili (assembly GCF_000622305.1). Classification (NCBI taxonomy): domain Eukaryota; kingdom Metazoa; phylum Chordata; class Mammalia; order Rodentia; family Spalacidae; genus Nannospalax; species Nannospalax galili. The sequence goes on from NW_008354502.1 coordinate 2,794,163, forward strand.
CCCAAAAATTCAACCAAAAAATTCCTAGAACTGATGAACACTTTCAGTATAGTGGCAGATTATAAAATCAATCTATAAAAATCAGTAGCCTTTCTATATACCAAAAATAAACAATTGGAGAAAGAGTACAGGGAAATGCTCCCAATCAAATTGATGTAAAAGAATAAAATATCTTGGAATAAATCTGACCAAAGACAACAAAGACCTCTACAATAAAAAATTTAAATCGTTAAAGAGATTAAGGAATACACCAGGAGATGGAAGGACCTTCTGTGCTCATGAATTGGAAGAACTGATATTGTGAAACTGACCATTCTACCAAAAGCAATATATAGATACAGTGCAATCCCAACCAAAATCCCCATGACATACTTCACAGAACTAGAAAAAAAAATCCTTAAATTTGCATGGAAGCACAGAAGACCCTGGATAGCCAAAGCAACCCTGAGCACAAAGAGAAGTGCTGGGGGGAATTCCTATACCAGATCTCAAAGTATGCTACAGAGCTATAGTCATAAAAACAGCATGTTACTGGCACAAAAATAGACACACAGATCAATGGAACATGATTGAAGACCCAAATCCAAGTACACACAATTCCAGCCACCTGATATCTGACAAAGGTGCCAAGAACACACAATGGAGGTAAGACAGCATCTTCAAAAAATGGTGCTGGCAAAACTGGATCTCCACCTGTAGAAAAATGAAACTAGGTCCTTAACTTTCACCTTGCACAAAAGTCAATTCCAAATGGATCAAAGTCTTCAATGTGAAACTGGAAACCCTGAAACTATTAGAAGAAAATATTGGCAGTAACTTACAGGATATAGGTGTAGGAAAGGATTTTCTAAATCAGACAGAAGTTGCTCAGGAATTAGGGTAAGAAATCAACAAGTGGGACCTCATTAAACTAAAAAGCTTCTGTACAGCAAAAGAAACAATCAAAAAAGTGAAAAGAAAACCCACAGAGTGAAAAAAAATCTTCACCAGTGACACACCTGAAAGAAATTTAACAAACCAGAATATATAAAGAACTCAAAAAAACAAAGAAGTGAGAACCCAAATAACCCAATTTAAAGATGGGCTAAAGATCTAAACAGAGAGTGCTCAAAGGAAGAAATAAAGATGGCTAAGAAACATCTGAAAACATATTCAACATCATTAGTAATTAAGGAAATGCAAATTCAAAGCATCCTAAGGTATCACCTTATCACAATCAGACTGGCTAGGATCAAGAGAACAAACAATACCAAATGCTGACCAGAATGTGGAGAAAGGGGAATGCTCAGTCACTGCTGGTGGAAGTGCAAATTTGTGAAAACCCTGTGGAAAACAGAGTGGAGAACTCTTAAAACTCTAAAAATGAACCTGCCATATAGCCTGGTTATACCATTCCTTGGCATATACCCAAAGGACTATTATAGAATTACTTGTACAACCATGTTTATTGGTGCTCTTTTCACAATAGCTAAGAGATGGAAGCAACCTAAATGCCCCTCAACTGACTAGAGGTTAATAAAAATGTGGTGTATTTAAACAATGGTACTCTATTCAGCAGTAGAGAAGGATGCAATAATGAAATTTTCAGATAAATTGATAGATCAAGAAACTGTTATAGTAAGTGAAAAAACACACAGAAAAATAAAAGATGTATGTTCTCCCTCATTTGTGGATCCTAGCATCAAATCCTTTTAAATTCCATACCCTTTTAATAAGATGATACTGTAAAGAAATCTCTTCTGCATGAAATAACTACCATCATCATGACCTCAGCAGTGCCTGATTGCTAAACATTGTCACAATTGGGCTTGTTAGTTTTAAAGGAGGGGCAAACAGGGTCATTGGACCCTCACCAGAGTCAGCCACTCTTCCCAGCCTTAATCACATTTGGTCTCCTAGATTTGGGGAGGGCTAAAGTATACAGCCTGGGAAAGGCTAGGAAGAGAAGGCTTGACCCATACTAGGTAAGGCTTTCTGGTTTGCATACCCTTACCCTCATATACCTCAGCAACCCCTCAGTTATCTTGGGAAGTAAGCTCAGTAAATTCATTGGTTCCCCGGTAAAACTTTAATCAAACATGGCCTTGACACTACAACCTTAAAAGGGAATAAGTATTGCTTAGTGTCCCAAGGAAAAGAATTCTTACAACAGATGGAAAATGTTATTGTTAATGTTATTATGTCTTATAATTATTTAAAAAAGAAAATGAGAATGTAAAAGATGTTAAAAGGATATGGGAATGGAAATATTTTCCAAAATAGAAAAAATGAGAAAGACTAAGCAAGTGATGAAGATCTGTTTAGGTTGATATGATGTATAAAGGATGAGACAAAAATAATATATACATAGTCTTAAAATTTTCTAAGATCATAATTTAGTCAACTAGTTTAAGGAACAAAGTATACATCTAGTCAACATTCATTTGAGAACATTTGGTTTTTTTACCTAAGTTTTATCTACATGGCACATGGTAATTAAAAGTACCAGAGTGGTGGAACTAACCTTATTGGATGTTTAACAGCCATACTTTGAGGCCTATACTAATCTGGTCAGAGGGACTTAAAGGACAGTTGTTTTTGCCCCTTGCCCACCAAGTCGACTAAGTTCCAGGGGACTATGGAACATCTCTCAAAATGCCCTGTAACTGTAGTGAGTCACCTGTCCTCTTGTTCAAGGAGGCCATAGAGACCCCACCAGATGGACTTGACCAAGTGTCCAGTCTACAAGGAAGAAGGTCAACACAGAGGAACATTTCCTCCATGCTTTCAAGTGAAACCAGCCATGATCAAGCAGGTCCTTTGACTTATCTTCCCATAGATGAAACTGGTAATAGAAAGGCGGGGGGAGCTCCTCCCAAGCCTTTGTGACCCCTGAGTAACAGACCCTCAAATGACTTTAAGTGTAAATATAAATTGATTTATTTGTGCCAACTGTATGGTTTTAAACACCCAAAAGGAAAGTGTAACCAAAAACTAGAATCATCAATATATGTCTTTAAGAATTCAAGGGATTACACTTCTCAGACATTTGACTTAAGTCCATATATCCCTAAAACAAAGACCTCTATATAGGCTGACTAGATTCACCGGATAGACAAGTAGTGGGGGACGGCTGGGCATCCCAACAACACAGTGGATGGCAGGAAGGAAGACACAGTAAAAGCGCTCTAGAGTGGGGGAGGGAGGCTATGGGAGGGACCCATCTGGGAAGTAGGTATATAGATGAATAAGATTGTTTGGGATGTTCTGTGTGATATACACACAAAAAAAATCAACAAATTTAAAAAATGTGTTATATTTGAGGAAGCAAAAAATATATGTCATGTTAATTAGTAGAGGTGATAAACATTACCACTGAAGTCTACCTGATGACTTTATATCCATACACAGGTGCCAAGGATCCAAGTGCAACCAACCATGACTAGTAGCAATCAGACACATACAGATTAGAGATGCATGAGCCAACATCTAAGTGTTAGCAAAATCAATGGGTCTTTCAATAAGAAAAAGTTTATTTTAAAGTGAAATGGAGATATTTCTTAAAGGTTAAAAACTCATTCAATTTTATGTCTTACAGGGTTTATACTGAGTTCAATATTATATAACTATATTAATTCTACTGTGAACCTGAAAATTTTATAGCCACTTTTGAAAGAGATGTATCTTTGCTCTGGAAATTTCTCATTGATGATTTTGTTTCTAACCAGAAAGTGCTGTTCAGGTGTAAGACTTCAAATCTTGGACTCCAATACTGCAGTGCCCACCTGTAGCTAAGGGAGACAACAAGCTATTGTTCTAAAATGATGGATAAATTGTTTTCTCTCCCTATTTAGAAGCCTTTGAGAGGGAACTGACACTGATTCTAACTACTCCAACGGCTATTAAAATACCTGAAAGCAAATCCTGAATCCATCACTCTAGAGTCCAGCCTTGGAAGACAAAAGAAAAATGAGGAGGAACCCAATAGTGGGAACCTTTTGGAACTTCCATCAAGAAATTCCAATGGACTCTCAGGAACATTTGAAAATTGCCCTGTTCTGACTTTTTTCTAGCTCCCTGTCTAGAACTTGTAATGCTAATTACTCTTGCCTTTACTTCTCCTTCACCAGTCAAGGACTTTCTTTTCCCCCTAGAGATAAAAGTTATGCAATTTGGGAGTCTTTTAGATAGACCCACTGAAGGAGTACCCCAATACCTCACCCTATGTTCCTATTCAGCATGGAAGAAGCCAGAGCAGTCTGCATCCAGATTCCCTGTCTGCAAGTTGGGTATCCTCTTCAGAAGATTGTATGACAAGAATAGGAGGTAGGAATTGACTAGGCAGTTAGTATAAAAAGACCCCAAAGAAATGTAGCCAGTTTCTTAGCTAAAATCAAAATGTCCTTGGGCCTCTTAGCAACATACTCTGTTCCAAAGGCCAAAAATGACAAAAGTATTTTGGAGCTTTTATCTAATCCTTAAAACATTTTAGAGTTATCTCTTCAGAGGGGGGATTGTTAGAGTATCAAAAAGCCCCATAAAAAAAGATGAAAGAGTATATGAAGTTATCAGAAAAAAGTGATGGGGAGATACGGGATGAGTTAGAGGAGCGGGAATGGGTATGGATTTGATCAAAACACTTTATATGCTTATATGCCTGTATGATTCTCAATAAAATATTTTTTTAATTAGTATTTTTTTTTGAAAATGTCATGTATGTACACAATGTATTTGAACCTTATCCACCTCTTACTACTACCCTTCAACTCCTCCGGGAACCACCAACTTTTCTCCCTTCTAACTTCATATCCTTACATCATCATCATCATCATCATCATCAATAGCCCACTGAGTATAATTAGTGCTGACCATGTGTGAATGGGTGTGGGCCATTGACAAGGGCATGTGCAACCTACCAGAGGCCACACCCTGTGAGAAACATGAGCCTCTCTTCCTCAGCAGTTATCAACTGCCAATAGATGCTTAGCTGGGCCTCAGGAATTCTTCCCACATTCATGCTGGAATTTTGATGGCCTTGAACTCATGCAGGTTTTGTATAGGCAACCACAGCCACTGTGAGTTGATGTGTGTATCCACAATGTTCTTTCCAGAGACAGAGTTTTACAGGATTCCTCCCATTCTCTAGCTTCCATGTTCCTTCTTCCAACTCTTGACTAATGCTCCCAGAGTCTTTGATGTGGGAGGATGGTATAGACATTCCATCTACAGCTAAGCCTTCACAGTCACTTATTCTCAGCGCTTTGACCAGTTGTGAGTCTCTGCATTAATCACTACCTACTGCAAAATGAAGTTTCTCTGACGAAGGTTGAGAGTAGCACAAATTTTTGCATACAAATATATTTAGAAGGCACTTGACATGACCATTTATCTATACAACACCAGTACATTGCCCCCATGGCCTGTAGTCTATGCAATCATGAACTTTTGGCAAGACTTGGAGTCTGATACATGGAATCATTTGCATGGAGCAGACCTCACATTCTGTCAGAAAGTGGATGGTTACCCCCACAATCTTTATGCCACTCTTTCACCCGGGGCAGAACCAACATGATAGACATTATGGAAAGTCTAAGGATTGAAGGAGCACACCTCTGCATGGTAAAAGTTGTATACTATAGACCTTCAGCCAAAATCATGCAAAATGAACAGAGACTCAGAGTTCCCACTAAAATCAGAAACAAGACATGTTTATCCACTTTTTCCACTTCTATACAATATAGCATTTCAAGTATTAGCTAGAGGTATGTGACAAGAAAAATAAATAAAAGGGCAAAATAGGAAAAGAAGAATTTGAAGTGTCCCTTTTTATAGATGATAGAATTCTATGCATAAGAGCCCAAGATAAGTTCACCAAAAACAATTATAGCTAATAAATTGTTGTTATAAATACATGTTATTGGAATTTGTTTTCTCCATAAGGAAGCTGTCATTCTCTCTTAAAAATATTTTATTTACTTTTTTATGTGCACAAGTGTATAGCATGGATGCATGTCAGTATCCCCTTGTCATGCACAATGCTCATGGAAGTCAGAAGAAGGCATTAGATCTCCTGAGACTGGAGTTATGAATGGTATTTGCACCATGTGGGTATTGGGAACCAAACTTGGGTCTTTTTCAAGAGCAGTCAGTGCTCTGAACCCCTGAGCCATCACTACAGTCCCATCCATAAGGAAGTTATCCTACTCCTAAAGAAAAGTAAAGAAAATCCTATGGGATTTTAAGCAAAGGGGATCCTTACTGTGCAGTGATGTTTAACATCACTGCTCTTAGTGTGGAAGAAAATACCCACAATTAACTGAGTGATTAAGCTAAGGGTTTTTTTTTTATAGAATATTAAAGATTTTTTTCATATTATATGTATTTTGAAATTTTTGTACATGAGCACTGTATTTACATCATTTCTACCCTTCCTCTTTCTTACCCGACTCTTTGCATGTCCCTTGAATACCCCTGCCCCAGTTTGTGGTCTCTTCTTTAACTATTAGTGTTACCTGCTGAGTCCATTTAGTGGTGCTCTTCTGTGCATGTGTTTAATATTGACCGCTTGGGATTGGATAACCTAGCAGGGAGCTAGTCTCTGTAGAAACTCATTTTCCCTCTGTCAACATGGCTGCTGACTTCCTGTTCCTTAAAAAAATATGTATATAATCTAAGGAGTAATTGTCAACTATATGATATAATTTGCTTTGATAATTTTCAGTATCCTCAGATGGACAATGGTGTTAGAATTAAGAAATGATTTACTGGGAAGCATAAAATCTAAAGTGTTCTCAAGATAACCTAAGCTGAGCCAGAGAAATGACTCAGCAAATAAGAACAGCTGCTTCTTTTGCAGAGGATCTCAGTTTAATCATTAACACCAGCTCCAGAGGATCTGACACCCTCTTCTGGCCTCTGTTCACACCAGGCATGTGTGGGGTCTACATATATACATGCAGGCAAAACACTCATACACATAATATAAATAATTTTTTCCAAAAATTGAAAACCTCCACTAAAATGAATATAAAAGTAATGTTAAGGACACGGTAGTTTGAATGAGAAATGTCCCCCATATGCTTGGATATTTGAACACTGGGTGCTCAGTTGGTGGTGCTGTTTGGGGAGGTTACAGCATTTTAGGAGGTGAAGTCTTGTTGGAGGAAGAATGTCACTGAGTGTGGTCTCTGGGAGTTTATAATCTGGCCCCAGTTTTCGTTCACTCTCTCTGCTTCAGGGCTTCAGGTTTGCTCTTGAACGTGTTCTCTCTCAGCTTCCTGGCCCAGCTGCCTGCTTCTGTCCCCTCCCTTCCACTGTGGACTCTCCCTCTGGAAACTACAGTCAAAATAAACTCTTTCTTCCATAGTCGTTTTTGATCATCATGCTTTATCAACAAAAGAGTAACTAAGACAAGGAACCGAGAACTAGCTTAGCGGGTGAAAGTGCTTGCCACCAAGTCTGATGACCCGAGTTCAATCCTCAAAACTCACTTGGTGGAAGAAGAGAACTAACTCCCTCACATTGTCTTTGAAAGGTTTACGTGTGCCCAGACATATGTATACACACACACACACACACACACACACACACACACACACACACACAAATTTCCTTTTAAAATTAACAGTAAAATATTTTAAATGGCAGAAGTTTCAGAGAATCCTGTAGTTCAGTTACATGCAGTCCTGTTGGCCTGGAGCTCACTTTATAATCCAGACTGACCTGCTTCAAAATATGAATAGATAAATAAATAAATTAATTAATTAATAATTCAAAAGTGCTCGTCTTCGCTGGGGAGGGTTGCTAGAATAGAAACCAGAGCTTTTGACGCTGCACTCACTGGTTCTTTACTTTGGTCTTCTCACCCTCAATGTACTGAAATTTGAACCTCAAACTCACACTTGCTAGGCAAGTACTTCCTCGCTGCTCTGTCTTCCCCTGCTAAGAGTGTGCATCTGTGTGCTTACTCGTCTGATCGTCCTTAACTCACTCAGTCATCATTGCTATTATCTTTTCATCTAAACATTCACATTTTCAACCTGATTGGTTCTATTCATAAAGGTTTTCAATCATGCTTTGAATAGCCACTTTTTTCATATTCTTCTGAAACTTACTGAATTTCATTCATATCTTTAGTTTATATTTGAAGAAGATATTTGATGAGAATGGATACTTTTGCACGGGTTTCTCTAGTTATGTTCTTTTAGAATAGTGTTCTGAGGTAGCCTTTTCTAGACTATTTATGTTGAGCATTAAATTTTCCTTCAACTTATAACTAGGCTTCTTTGATACGAAGGCTGAATTTTCATTATTCTTGGGTACACTGCATTTCTGAGATGACAATTCTTTTTCTCTGATTACTGGTGTAAATGAAGCTTAGTACATGTATTTTTAATGTTCTCAGCAAAGCATTACCTGCTATAGATAACTAAATTGTCCCATTATTTCTATTCACTCCTATATTCAAGCACACATCAACATACATGCCAAATGGCAAAGACCAAATTGTGTGTAAAGAAGTGTCTGATCTCTTGAAGTTTATGCTCAAGTTTACAGACATTAATAGTTTATCAGTCACAGAGAGGTAAGATAAAAAACAGGGAAAATTGAGGGGGCATTGGCATGGAACAGAGCCCCTTACTTAGGAGTTTGATTGAAGTCCCTTTGACAACTGAAAATCAAGAATGTCATGTGTTGACATAGACACAACATTCCCTTTGTGTGGAGATTTTTTCAATTGGATATCAGAACAACAGTAAATCATGCTTCAGTGTTCAGCATATATATGAACTTCAATCTGGCCTTACTAAGTTACTAGATAGTTTCTGGGATTCTCACAAAGACTGTTAGCTTTTGATTATAATAAAAGCACCTTAACTTCCCATGTAACTATTGCAGTTTAGGGTTTTACTTTACCATTTGTAATCCTATCTAATGGACATCAGAAACCACCTTTTCTTGTAAGCTTTTCTATTGCTGTGATAAACTACTGGCTAAAATCAACTTGGGGAGGAAAGGATTTATTTGACTTACAGCTCACAGTTGATCATCAAAGGAAGCCAAGGCAGGAACACAGGACAGGAACATGGAGGCCAAAACTGGAGCACAGACCGGGAAGGAACATTGCCTACTGGCTTGCTCCTTGGGCCTGTGCCCAGACTGCTTTCTTATGCAACTCAAGAGCACCTGTACAGAGGTGGCACCACCCACAGTGGACAGGGCCGTCCTTGTCACTCAACAGTCAAGCAAACAGGCCTGCCCACAAGCCAGTCAGACAAAGGAAATTCCCCAGTTGAAGTTCCCTCTTTCCAATTGTGTCTGCTGACAAAGCTATCTAGAACTTCATCCTATCATCCCATTTAAATTGCTTAGCAACCCTTTGAAGGTAGAACTTCAGAAAAAAATTATGTATAAGGTTGTTTGTAAGATAAATAAGTGTAGCTCTTTAAGAGGTTCATGATCGTGCTCGATGTGTCTTAAATTTTGTTGAGTGTCTCTATTTCCATTATCCTGTTATTAAATCTACCATAAGATTCTCTTCTTTAATAAATCCAAACTCTACTCCACATTGCCTAAGGCTCAAATCCTTTTCTAAAATGCAGTCAATAAGCTCAGCCTCACCTGAATAGAAGTCTTTGAAAAGAACTCTCAAGCTGCTGCAAGTTGGGGCACAGGGCTCTCTATCTCTAACACTTGCCCCATGTGGCTTACAACAGGAATATATCTATAATCTTATATCTGCTCAGAACTTTAAAATATAAGAGGATGAGAAAAGATATTGTGTATTAAGAATAAAGGGAATTTTTCAGGTTAGTAAACTTTTCTCTCAGATATCAAGGCTATTAGGAATGTTCATTTCCTAAATCAAACAGCAGGGAAGAGGAGAAAAAAAGTCTTTGAAGAAGTCATGAATTCAAACTGACATTTGGAATAAGAGGATGTCATCGATATAGACTATATGAAGAAATACCTGTGTGTGCAGTGGATGTTCACAGATGGAAAAAGAGGAGCATAAGATGATTCACTACAGATTGGCCTAGCCATGCCCTGTGGGTCTTCATAAGCTCAAATTATTTAGCTTAATTATTTACTCTTGGCTTTTTTCAATGTGGACGATCATAGACAAGTCACCTGTGGTTGTATTTTTTTTGAAGCAACTATTTATTCATCTATTAACAGCAAGAAATATGTACACAATTCATAGTCCATTCCTACAATATGGCAACAACTATTGTATAAAATAGTGCTTTATATCTATGTTCATAATATAAATCTCATTTGTAATTACCAAAGGACCTTCGTCAGTTTCTCTGGAGTCTTGTGTCTCTAAAGCAGAATGGTAATCTTGGACTGGGTTTTCTTGACAGGGGGCAATTCTTCCCTCATCACTCACATGTAAGAAAATAAACAGAACTTCAAAGATATTAGACTCTCTGAGACTAGAAAGATGATTCAATGGTTAAGAGAACCGGCTGTTCTTGCAGAGAATCCAGGTTTGATTCCCAGCACCCACGTGGTGGCTAACAACTGTCTGTAACTCCAGTTCCAGGGACTCCAAAGCCCTGGATCTGATCCCTGGTGGCATTGCACACATGTGGTACACTTACATACATGCAGACCAAACACTCAACACATAAAAATAAATACATAAAATATTTTTAAATGTGCATAAGGATATATTATGCAGGCAGATGGACATTGTTTTTATATTATTATTACAATATTCTGAATATGTCACCTTAAACTACCTAGAAAATGACAATAGGTCAACAAGATTGGTGGAAAAAAACATACAGTTTTAGGGGGACCCAACACCCTTCTCTGACCTCTGTGGTCATTGCACAACATGGGCACACTTGCATACATGCAAGCAATACACAGATACACACAAAATTAAAAAAATAAATAAAATATTCTAAAAACATATGAGAATCTCATTCAAATGGTCTTTGAAACTAGCCATAACAGGCACCCATTCCTTTTTAAAAGGTCATATTAAGTTATTTTCTAATTTAAAAATATTTTATTGTTATGGTTTTCTTTACAAAAAACGTGATTACATTAAAGAACTTCATATAGGTTGGAGAATTTGGAAAGAGAGTGAATGCCAAATTCACATTACAGCAGCAGTGACAAATTTCATGTTATAGTTGAAGCTTGGTAGTAAGTAGAGCTTTGTCAGTAAGTAATATTTTTTAAAAAATAGAGATGTAGAATTGTGAATTTACATTCTAAAATACAATTACATATCTTTTAAATTCAAAATTATAAGAATTTAGTTATTACAAAACTTTCATTTTTAACTTCCTAGGCTGTGATTTTTATCTCTAGAAATTCAATGAGGTGTTTTACATTTTCCATGTGACCCAGGTGAAGGCACACCAAGGTATAGAGGAGCAACAGAAAAATAAAGGAAAACCTCTTGGTGTCTGGGAATTGGGAGGTCCAACATCAAGGCCTGGTTGCCCACCACCACATGTGGAGCCAAGATCACAGCTGGTTCTCAGGGGAGGTGGAAATTCTGTTCCAGAGAATCATCCCCCTCAAGACCACAGTCTACAAATGACAGAGACCTTTCCTGTCCCCAGCATAAGCCTAACTCAAAGGAAAAGCCACTTTCATGGGCAATCTGGGACTTGAAGGGAGGAGGCTATGGTGAAGACAGCCGCTCAGAAAAGGCAGAAACTGTTGCTCAAAATTTGGGAAGTCCTCCGTCCAAGAATCTGCACCACCATCAGTCTACCACCTAAGGAATGTGGAACTGTGACTCCAGGTAAGGGACTGGAGCTCCAGGCTCATGGGAGGAGACCACAACTCGAGCTCACAGGAGGAGATCACAGTTCTGGGGACCATAGCTCCAGATTCACAGCAGAGGATCACAGCTCCAGCTCAGAAGATCCACAGCTCCAGGTTCACTGTGGGGGTCAGGGTGGGTGTTCTTGAACCACAGATCCAGTTTCACAGGAGGAGAGCTAAGTTATAACTAAGTTAATATTATTACAAAACCATATGTGAAAATAATTTATATTTAATTTAATTTTTTTTTTTGGTCAATTGTTTTTGAGATAGTGTCTCCCTGTAGCTCCAGCTCTCCTGGAACTCACTACATAGATCAGGTTGATATCTTTCTCACAGAGATGGATGGCTGCCTTTGCCTCAGGAGTGCTGGGATTAAGCCAGTGCTTCCATGCCCAACTCTAAAATAGATTTTTTGAAGATTCTTGTGAAAAGAAAAACTAGCTTGAAATTAGACTCATATTCACTTGCTCTTGTCTGAATGACACACTTAAGAAGAACCCTAAGTGTGTGCGGACCTGACCCACATCAGTGGTGGTAGGAGCCTAGTAGGCAGCTGAAGTGCCCCACTGTCGTCATAATACCCCAGTGTTCCTCTCTTTCCAGGGTCGGTGCCCACTGGTGGCCGTTAAGCTGTGCATCCATGCTCACCTGGCCATCAGCACCTGGTGACCAATGCTAAGGAATATGAGGACCTATCACTAGGCGAATGTGGAAAAGGAACGGGAAAGTAAGAAAGAAAATGGCTGGAGATTCAACATGGCAGCAGTGGCTGCTCTCTGCAAAATGGGGCTCAATAAGATGATCCATCACTGTGCTCCCTGGCCAGGAAGGAAGATGTGAAGGCCTTAGACACACAGACACAAAAGCCATCCTGTGGTTTTAGACACAGGAATTACCTGTCCAATGTTTGTTTCAAAATGAGCCCAAATTGGGGGGACTAGAGAGATGGATCAGTGGTTAAGTACACTAACTGCTCTAGTAGAGGACCAGAGTTCAATTTCCAGCACCCACATGATGGCTAACAATCATCCATAACTCCACTTCCAGTGTATCCGAGTCACTCGTCTGACCTCTGGGCATTGTACAACATGGGTGCTCTTACATACATGCAGGCAATACACTGATACACATAAAATAAAAATAATATATATATTTTTAAAGTGCCCAATTTCTTGATGAAAGCCCATTGTTCTAGAGTGGATGGAATCACACTGTTGCTTTTTTTAAAATTAGTAATTGTTCTTATTGTATGTGTGCACATGATGTGCATATGTGTGCACATGGCATAACATGTATGTGGAGGACACAGAACAATTTTGTGGATTCAGTTCTCTCCTTCCTCCTTTATGTGGGTTATAGTTACCAAAGAGACGTTGTCAGCTTCCAGAAAAAGCACCTGGCAAGTGAGTTCCCTTCTATGCTGTCTTGGCAGCCCTATGTTGTTTTGATTTGTATTTCCCTGATATCTAAAGATATTGAATATGTTTTTCATGTATTTATTGTCCATTTGTACTTTTCATTTATAAAATGTCTGCTTAATTCATTTACCATCTTATTAATTGGGTAACTCATATTTTTTATGTTTTTAGTTGTTTGCATACTCTGAATATTAATCCCTTGTCAGATGAACTGCCAGTAAAGATGTTCTCCCATTCTGTAGACTATTTGGACACTCTGTGGTAGTATATGATATACTATATGGAAATATTATAAAAAGCCCATTTTATACAATTAAGGTATATCAATTAAAAAGTATCTGAAGAATGCAATAAGTTAACAAACAAATGAGTTAGGGATGGATGTTATGAAATTCCTATAGCAGTCAAATGCTAATGTCTGGTAAAAAGTAGAGTGAAAAGGTATGTAGAAGGCACATTTCACCAGAACTAGTGTTCTCAGATGGTCTGAAGTTAGGAGACAGCAAACTAGCTCCTGCCATTTATCTTTCCACAATTAAGAAAGGTAATTAGCCTCTATTGCCTTCCTTAAAAACATTGCTCTCACTGAATAGATATTGAGAAATACTGCATAGAGTTAGGAAGACAAGGAATCTTTATGGTTCCAAAAGCAATCTCTGTACAATAGATACATGGTGGACTTGTTTTCTTCCTTTTTGTTTATTGTTCTGAGATAGGGTCTCCCTGTCATCCCTGATGTAAACCTTGCTGGCCTCAGTCTCTCAAAGATCTGCCTACTTTTGTATCCAGAATGTTGGGATTCAAGTCAGGCACCATCATGTCCAGTTGTTTTATATTTTTGATTTGTGTGTGTCTCTGTGTGTGTGTGTGTGTGTGTGTGTGTGTCTGTGTGTCTGTGTGTGTATCTATGTGTGCTGTGCTCCAAGAATAGGACTAAGAGTATGAGTAGTTGGGGAGTAGTAGAATCTTGCTATACACTTTATCAAGAATTCTATCTTATGAGGAGGTGCCAGCGGACTCCATGAAAGAAAACTTATATAATGTTTCACTCAATTAATTTTTGCCAATCTTTTTTTTGGTGGGGGGCTCTTTTTGAGACAGGGTCTTTCTGTAGCCCCAGCTGTCCTGGAACTCAGTATGTAGACCAGGCTGTCCTTGAACTCACAGATATCCACCGGCCTCTGCCTCCCAAGTGCTGGGACTACAGGCGTGTACCACCTCTTCCGGCTACCAATCTATTTTTAAACATTCTCCAAAATCCAAGAATTATATTTCCTGTCATTTTACTTACAGATTTCAAAGCTTTGTGGAGAGTTGTGCTTGTTTTTGTTATTTCTTTTAGGCTCAAATATGTAAAAAGAAGTTAGAGGAGAAAATATAAGCTGCCAATAAATCAATTTCATCTTAAATTAGAACTCCTCATAGCACTTCATTTAATGGGAATTGGCTCAGCTTTTAATCAAAGACCATTAAGAAACTTTAATAAATCATGTAGCTCTATCCCTCTGATTTCAAGCAACTGAGTGTGTAAAACCAGTGGGTAAATAGTAAATCCTATTCCTTTACTATTCAATAAGAATATAAACAAGGATCAATAGACCAGTTCACTTAATTAGGGCTATTAACTATTGTCAGTTTGATTGTGTTATCTCCAAAAACTCTTGGTTCCATGTACATTTTCTTTATAGCATTGGCTGATGTTAAAACATCAATAATTCATTTATTTATAGACCAATTTTGGTATTATCCTTGACCTCCCCAGAAAAACTACCACCTTACCTCCAGTAGAATTAACAGAGGCATATCAGCATGTCGTTTTGCTGTCTTATAACTTATGTGTCCTTTTGAAAAAAGCTAATTCATGAATTAACATACGGTGGGCTGTGTGCTATCTCACACTGCATACCAGTACTCACATAACAATTGTCTCACATGACAATTCTGTGATAGGCATATCCTGTTACCAATTAGTCTTTGCAGCTTTAAGAAACTGCTTTAGAAGCTGGGCGTGGTGGCACATGCCCTCAATCCCAACAACTGGGAGGCACAGGCAGGCGGATCTCTGTGAGTTCAAGGCTAGCCTAGTCTACATAGTGAGTTCCAGGCCAGGTGGGGCTACAGGGAGACCCTGGCTCAAAAAGGCAAAAATAATAATAATTAATAATAATAATAATAATAATAATAATAATAAACAGAAGAAGAAGAAATTGTTTTAGGAGTCCAAGTGGCATTTTTCGGCCTCTAATGGAGACAGCAGACCTTTAGTGCAAGCCCGGCATGTAGTTGTTATGGAGTAGAAGGAGACTGTCTGGCCAGGGAGAACACAGAAAAGAAACTGGATGAGTTTCTGAAAGAGAATAAGTGAAGGAAGAATCAAATGCAAGACAAAGAAGGGATAGCAAAGATGACAGAAAGAAAAAGTCACTAAACAAACCATTTTGGAAATATCCCTACTTTCCCAAAGAGGCCTTTGTGCTTCAAAATTATTTTTTAACACAAAGCGTGAGATTTTGGACAGTGCTTTTACATAATTGAAGTACTTGAGAAGTTTTACAAGGACAGAAAATGGCCTTTGCCATTGACTCCACGCATAAAGGAGGCTTGTTCTTACTCTTAGCAGGATTATGTGAGTGTTCCCAACGAAGATACCCTAGAGGACAATTACGAGGAATGGAAGATTTATTCTGGCTCATGGTTTTCCAAAACCATCTGCTTTGTTTTTGCTCCCAATTCTCATGGTACATGGGGAAACTGCCACTAAATCTGTCACAAACTGAAAGCTGTAATGTCTTAAAACCTGTTCCTCCAAATGACTGGCCCATTTCTTCTAAATGCAGCCTAAATGCAGTCTAAATCCCTCAAGACACAGGGAAACATATACAAATTACTTGCCAGAGTATGGCATAAAGGGTAGAGTCCCATTTGCCCCTTGAGTCCTATTTCCATTTGAAACCTTGAGTCCATTCTCTCTTCCAACTTTCTGTCAGGATTCTGTTCTTCCAAGCTCCCACCAGAAACCCTTGGAAAGATAAAGATGGGCTCAAGGCATTCTAGAGAGTCTCTTTGTGTCATCTCCAAATGTTTCCAAATTCCTCCTACAAACCTCATAGTCTGTTTCAGTCATGGAAATTACCTGAATCTCAGTATCAGTTTTCCGTCTGAGTTACTTTTCTTGTAGCTATAACCAGAATCCTGAGAGAACAATTTAAAATGGGACAAGATTTGTTCTAGCTCACAGTTCCAGACTACTGTTCAGCCCATGGTTGCTTGGTATCATGCCCAGGGTACTTTTAATTACCATGTACTACATAAGCTTGGGCAAAAACCAAACCTTCTCAAATAAACCTTGACTAGGCATATGTTCCTTGAGCTAGATGTATGTATAATTTGTCAATAAGTTGCTGGACTAATACAGTTTCCTATGTTTTATTTTTAAACCAGACTGGTGGAACTAATGTTATTGGATGTTTAACAGCCATACTTTGAGGCCTATACTAATCTGGTCAGAGGGACTTAAAGGAGAATTACTCCTCTTTGCCCTCCAAGGCCAACTAAGTTCCAGGGGACTGTGGAGCACCTCTCAAAATGTCCTGTAACTGTGGTGAGTCACCTATCCTCTTGATCAAGGAGGTCATAGAGAATCCACCAGATGGACTTGAACCAGTGTATACTCTACAAAGAGGAGGGTCAACAAAGAGGAAACATTTCCTCTATACTTTCAACTGAAACCAGCCATGATCAAGTAGGACCATTAACTTGGTTTCACACAGATGTAACTGGTGAAAGAAAGGAGCCAAGGGCTCCTCCCAAGCCCATGTGACCCCTGAGGAACAGATCCTCTAATGTCCTTAAGAGTAAAAATAAATTGGTTTATCTGGGCCAATTGTATGGTCTTAAACACCCAGAAGGAAAGTATAACCAAAGATTAAAGGGGTCAATATATCTTTTTAAGAGTCCATAAGTATAGGTAAAGGCTACGTAACAAGGAACAATGCCAGACAGGAGATACTTTCCTTTGAGTTGTTGGCCAGGGTGGTGCAAGAGACTCCCAGACAGTAACCCAGCATAGAACAGGGAAAATAAACAGCATCTTATCTAACAAAATGCTGGCAACTGATTGCTGCTAGATGAGGAAGAGCTGATCTTCCTAAAACAAGGGACTCTAGATAGGCTGACTAGACTCAGCAGATGGACTAGTACCGGGGAAAGTCTGTGGGCATTGATAACACAGTGGACAGTCACAGGGATGACAGAGTATATGGGCTCCAGTGTGGGCAGGGGGAGGGCTATGGGAGGCTGCCATTTAGGATGTGGGTAAAAAGATGAATAAGATTGTTTGGGATGTTCTGCATGAAATACACACACAAAAAAATACAAATGATGCCAAAGGAGTAACAGTCATTAAAAATATATATTTTAATAACTGCATGATTAGAAGAAGCATTTCACTACAGCTTTAACATATTCGGTAACACACTCCAGAGCAAAAGTACATCTCTTTCACAAGTGGGTGAAAGTTTCTAGGTTCACAGTTGAATTAATATAGTTTTATATTATTGAACTCACTATAAGCCCTGTAAGACATGAAATTGAATGAGTTTTTAATCTTTAAAAAAGATCTCCACTTCATTTTAGAATATATTGTTCCTTTCAGAAAGGCTCATTGTTTTTGCTACTAACACTGAGATGTTGGCACATGCATCTCTAATCTGTATGTATCTGATTATTACTAGTCATAATCAGTTGTACTTGGATCCTTGGTGGCTGTGTATGTCCACAAGTCATCGGGTAGATTTCAATGGTAATGTTTATCACCTCTCCAAACAACATGACATAAATTTTTATGCTTCCTCCTAAAATATAATACATTTTTAAAAATTTGTTGATTTGTTTTTTGTGTGTGTATATCACACAGAACATCCCAAACCATCTTATTTATCTACACACCCACTTCCCAGATGGCACCCTCCTATAGCCTCCCTCCTCTCACTAGAGCCCTTATACTCTGTTAACCCTGCTACTGTCTGCTGTGTTGTCGGCGCCCCCAGCCATTCCCCACTACTTGTCCATCTGGTGAATCTAGTCAGCCTATCTAGAGGTCTTTGTTTTAGGAGGATCAGCTGTTCCTCATCTAGCGGTAATCAGTTGTCAATATTCCTTTGGATAAGATTGGGGTCTGCTGTTCATTTTCCCAGTTCTATGCTGGGTTACTATCTGGGAGTCCTTAAGCCTAGAGAAGAATGTCACAGCTTTCACATATTCAAATAAAGTAAAACAAAATCCAAAAAAAACTATACAGCATAAAGAAGTGTTTTAGTACTTTAAATTTATCCCTTTATGTTGTAAATTGAATTTTGTAAAAATAAATGTTGAATGTATTCATATATATATATATATAATTTTTGTGTCTTTCAATATATAATAGATCTTGTTCAAATTTAGACCCCCTCCTCCATCCACAAAGACCATCTCCTTATAGTCTCCCCCGCTGGATCTCATGAATTCTCTCATATATGTTAAGACCTATCTGGTCCAGCTTTTGTACCCAGATGTCCCTGGGCACAAATTCATCCACTGGAATCTAGTCAGCCTATTTATAGTCAGTCCTTTAAATATCAACTCTTCCTCTCCCAGCTAATGAGTTGCCAATAATTCCTTGGCTAAGGTTGAGGCCTGCTGCTCTTTTGCCTGGTTCTATGCTGGTTATTTTTCTGATTGCGTCAGCATGGGTCTTGTGCATGCTGTCACCACTGTTGCAAGTTCATATGAGCAAGTTCCCAGTGACCAGAAAGCCTCTGTTTTCTTATATTCGCGCACCAGCCTTGGGTTTTAACAATCTTCCTGTCCCCTCTTCTGCAATGAAGAAGTGTCTTTGAACTGTGAGTGGGTGAAGTTTAATGCAGAAGTCCTAGCCAGAGACACTCACTCTGTAGTCTCTTGCTCTCTAAAATACTAATTTAGTCACTTGTGGCTCCCTGTGTGCATCACACTTCGTTGTATGAATAAGCATCACTGGTGAGAGTTGAGGGATGCATTAGTCTCTCTGCCCTCTGTTCTGCTAAGTTCCATGAGTTTTAGGTCCAGAAGTTCCACTGTAGATGTTTCATTCAGTCATTTGAAGAATGTGATTTTTCTTGGAGAAAGTTAAATTTCTGTTTTGGAAATTTTCCAGTTCAGGAACTGAAATGTTTTCTATATATCTAGTTTTCTAATGAAGAAAAGAAAGGAAGGTCCTGGAGAGATGACTCAGTAGGTAAGAGTGCCAGCTGCAGAAGGGTGAGGAACTGAGTTTGGCTCCCATAACCCACCTAAAATCCTGGACATGGTTACCCATTTACCTGTGGGATGATCATGGGGGCCTGCTGGATGCGGCCTAACTTCAACTTCAGTGAAAGATCTAATCTAAAGAATATGACAGACAGTGATAGATCAGGACACATAATGTACTCCTCTGGTCTTTGCACACGTACAAGGAAGCTCAGGTGCACATCAACTTACACACACACACACACACACACACACACACACACACACACACACATCAACTCACACACACACACACACACACACACACACACACACACACACACACACACCCCACTCACACACATGAAAATTTTAAAAAAGAAAAAAGGATTTAAGATAGATGATGACAGTGAAATGCTTCTCAGAAATAAATGTGTGATTAATTTGACTTTGAAGAGTTTCACAGTCTTTACCAAGCTGAAGCTGTGGAATCATCACATATTACCGATAGCTCTAATCTGAGCAGATCTACCTGTCCAACAACCTATAAAGTATTCCTACTTACATATTTTAGTATCATTCCCTCTTTCTCCCTGGATCTTAGGTGATTTAATGGTGTCCTGTGCTACTCATTTGCTGATATATTTGTATTTTACTTCTCTTGAATTGTATATTTGATATATGTTATAAATTCATAGTTTGACTTAAAACTTATGAGTAATTTCCAGCAGTTCTCTCTCTCTCTCTCTCTCTCGTCTTTCTCTTATTTTTCTTCTTTCTCATCCTCATGCCCTCCTCCACTCCTTCCTTTCCAGAATAATTTTCATTCTTTGAGTATTTCGTATATGTATACAGTATACCTTGATCATATTTAACCTTGATTCTCTCTTTCTCCAGTTTCTAGGCCACAGTTCCAAGATGAAATAATAATGATGCTGGCTTAAAGTTATTAAATTATTATTATTATATTACAATGAAACTTTGGCATGTTATTTCACATATGAGGAAGCACAATTTTCGAGTTCATTTCAGTTTTGCTTTTCTTCAGAGATTCTATTTCTTTATTAAATTGTATTTTCATATCTTGGATTGCTTTCTTTATTTCATTCAGCTGTTTATGTTTTGAAAGTCTTCATTCTGGAATTCATGCAGGTCCACTTTGAGTTCCTTAAACATATTTATAATACTATTTTGAAATCATTGTCTTGGACATCAACTAAGTTTTCTATTATCAGGAAAAACTGCAGTGAGTGTACTAATTTATGGAGGAGATGCACTGTCTTGGTTAGTCTTTTTGTTTTTTATGTTTTTGTGATGAGTCTTAAGCATCCGGTTGGTTTTATTTCTTGTGTGGCTGTCTGGTCTCAACTTTGTTGAGAGGGTGTTTGAGTCTTTGTTTAGTATTACCTCAACTTGTTAAGTTGTAGACCAACTGAATGGCACTTGGTGTTTGGTCTTGGGATAACTCTATGTTGATTTGAGAATGGGGTGTCGGGTGCATTCTCAGCACAACCTGGCATCTGTGCTCTTCTGAGGCCATGACTAAAACTTCATAGAATTAAAAGATTCTCATAGTTGATCTCCAGAAATGTTGTGCTTGCACAGTTCTACAGGTGACCCTCCAGTGACAGGGGATGGGGTGACTTTGGAAGTAAGAAGTCATCCCTGGGGACTGGGAAAGGATATCATATTACCTAAGATGGAGGTTTCTGGGGTGGAGGACTGGTTGACAGTCTCTACGTGGAGTTGAGGTTGCAGGACACTTCGTTGTCCCTAGGAGAGCTGGTGGGTGAGGTGGTTGGTTGGGGATAGACAGGCGCTGGAGTGTTTATCAAGCATGAGGCTCTGGAGGTATCTACATAGGGTTCCAAAGAGCTCATGCACATGATCCTGGTGGTTCCTCCAAGGAAGTGTCCTCTGTGTGGGCTCTAGGCAAGCCTCTGGGGTTGTCTATCTGTGGTCAGGAGTCACAGGGAGCCACATTTATGCAAGATATACTTTTGGGTTTTTGGTTTTAAATTTTTATTTCTTAATTATTTATATGCATATGAAAGATTTAGAGGAGGGCTCATATGGGTGATCATACATGTGTGGACATTAGAGTATAACACTTTGGGGTTAACTTCCTCCTTCCACCTTAATGTAGATTTCCAGGATTGAAATCAATGTCATCAGGTTTGCCCACTAGGCACTTTTACCAGCTGAGTCGTCTTGCCTGCCTAAGATAAATTTTTGTTCTGGAACAAGACTGTTTAATATGGGGAGGCACCTAATAATCAGTGGCCAAGTCTGTCAGATTACTAGCAGCCACTTTTGAGCAGACATTAGACTGATTATTTTATCAGGGTTTGGAAAAAGATGGTGATAAAATTTTAACATAACTCACTTACTAGCTGGCATATGTTTTTAATGAGAAAAATCTCTCACTGACTATTTTGTTATTTTAAGGCAAGGATTTTTAGTTTAAGGAAGGACCAAGGGAGATGGAGGATGGCTCAATGTGTGTGTAAGAGTCCTTGCTGCACAAGCATGAGGAGCTGAGTTTGAGTCCAAGTACCCATATAAGAAGCTTGTACACATTCTTTTACCCCTTAGCACCATGGGGATGCAGAGATAGGTAGACTGCTGGGGCCAGTGGTCTGCAGCTTCAGTAAGAGGCCCTATTTGGAAGGATAAGATAGCGTGTGACAGAGCAGGACACTAGACATACTCCGAGAACAGATGTATAAGCACACACATCCTCATAAGTACATATGCATACACCACTAATATACACACATACTACATACACAAGTTAAAAATAAGAATAAATAAAAATATACAAAATTTAAAAGGAGAGACAAATGATCTTATCATTAATAATTTTCAGAAATAGTTACTGCTGAGCAAGCTCCAAGAATCACCATGATTAGCTTAACATTATTATGAACTCAAACATATGTTTTGTGGATTTTGATCCACTACATATAAATATTTGGCCACTCAAATTGTCCATCTTTAAAAATGTAAGAGCTTCTCAAGTCACTGTCTGGGTTAAGATGCTAGAAAATAGCTTGCAGGTTTAAAATACTAAAGGCATTCCTTCTTACAGAAACTGACCACTCAGAAATCTTGTTTGAATGTATTTGTTCCTCAGCTCTTTATATTACGTGCTGTGTGTATTCACCTTCAGTCAATTTCAACACTATTTTGATGTCATTTCCTGTAAAGTGTGACAGGGGACTAAGAAAGGCGTTCCTCCTCCCTAACTGTAGTCTCTCAAGGATTTTTGACTTTTGGGTCTCTGTCCCTCTATATGCGTTTTAGTATTTATCAACATCCATAATAAATGGCAGCATTACTGGGTCATGTGCCTGTGATTAGATAGGTCATGGACCCTAACAAAGAACATACTAATAATGTTATCCTAAATAGATATAATATAAAAATCATTCTTAATGACTTATTGGTATACCCATAGATTAGAGCATCTCTCAACAATCACCGGGGAAGTTTTTTGTAATAGAAAGCAATTAGAGGCCCACAACTTAACCAGCATGCAGAGATAAGAGATTTAGGAGTACTCAGATCTAAGTGAGTAACTGTATCGCATCCCTCTCCACAAGGCTCAGGAATCTTCACAGAAGAGGAGGTGGAAATATTGTAACAGCCATAGGTGATGGATGATTACAAGGAAACATTGTTTTCCAGACAGCAGGGCAGTTGCACATATGAACTCACAGCAGTTATGACAGTATACACAAGACCTAAGCAGAATCAAATCAGACAAACGCCAGCATGGAGCGGGGAGGTGAGCTTGAAGTCCCACTCTTTGTTAAGGAGTTATAAGCATATGACAGCTGTCAGGGGAGGGAGACTTAGTTTTAAGAGTTTGGCCCCTGGTGGGTAGAACATGCTCCAGGACTGGATCATTCTCAATAGTGTTTGCAGAACACGAATTAGACTGTGTGGGAGGAAAAAAAAAGACAACCAGGATGCTGGGTGAGAGGGAGGGAGGAGGGGTAGATCTGGGATGAGTTGAGGGAGGGGGAATATGATCAAAATGTATTGCATGAAGCTCTCAAAATATGAATAAAATATTATAACTATTTTGAAACTCTGAATTTAAATTGTACTGATATTTAGGTTATTAGAGCATCATAATTTCAGTCTAAAGTCATGAAAATTCTGCTTTCTATTTTTAATTCCGTTTAACAGATTTCCAAATATTTTCCCAAAATTTGTAAGTTGCAGTGACAAATTTTGTCAGGGTTTTTAATTTTTCACACTCTTTTATTATAAAAATAGATGGTAATTTTTCAGTCTAATGTCTAATTATTTCTGTTTGTTAATAGAAACAATATCAGCTATTACATTGTTCTTATACACAGAGAGCTTATACTATTTCTGTGTCATAATATTTTATTTTTCTTCACTTATTTGTGAACTTGGGGAAGACATGAAATGTAAAACCAAATACCACAAATAATATCTAAATCCATCTTTCTCAAATTTGTCCAATTTCCAGTTACATTTCCCCCTGATGAAATGCATCCACATTCATACTTGCTATTCATTTAATATATTTGGAGAAACATTTCAAGCTGTGACAACTGGGGAGGCAGCAGCGTTTTGCTTTATATCATATTCAGACAGCTCTGCTAGCAATGAGCTGTTTTAATTTATGGTTACAGTGCGGGAACTCTGCTGTTCAGTATCTTCCATCCTCATCTCATTCATCCACAGTTTCCTCCCGAGGTTGGGAAAGTAAACAGAGCAGTTAAGATGAAAACAGTGATAATTTCATCAGCTACAATTTTCATTATTACATATTTTATTGAGTTTTTAAAGTGAAAAAGAAAAGGTAAACCAGGGTTTAATATTGAAGCCAAAATATTCTGGGGCAAGGGAGAGACATGGATAAATACTAATAGACAGTATTACCTTCTGCATAATTATATCAGTGAACTGAAACCATCAACAACTTTAGTTCAAGTTACGCATTTTTAAATTAGTTTTATATATTTTAGCTACACAAATTTGTGGAAGAAAGCGTCATAATCTGATGCAATGCATAATGATCAATTGAGGGGTTCTTAACATTCCCTTGAAACTAAATATATAAAAGTATTCATGATTATTATGTTATAATTGTATTAATAACATTTTTTTTATGTCTTTTAGACACTGGGTCTCCCTGGAGCACCAGCTGGTCTGGAACTCAGTGTGTAGACCAGACTGGCCTTGATCTCACAGAGATCTGCCTGCCTCTGGCTTCCTAGTACAGGGATTAAAGGCGTGTGCCACCATGCCTGGCAGCAACTCAAATTTCAAAGCACTGATTCATTTTGCTTTCCTTGAGGAAAAGAAATTTGCAAACAGTCTCAAAAGTAGTATCATTGATTTTGGAAGCAGATAACTCATAAGATTCCAGGTTAAAATTACCTAAACTGTAATAACTTCAGCAGAGTTGGACTCAAGTTCAGTACCTTAGGTATCAATTGTGTGTGTGTGTGTGTGTGTGTGTGTGTGTGTGTGTGTGTGCTCTGCACACTGAATTCTGTAATCATAATCGTAGTATTTACTGTCTGGCTTTTCTTGTCATTTGCTGAAGCAAGATGAATTTCACTGATAGAATGCCACAGCTGATAAAACTAACAAGTGAATCGATCATACAGTTCTTACGGTCTGAGTAAACTCTTCAACCAGACATCATCAAAAGGGGTGTGGAAGAATCTGTATACCTGAGAATCTTGGTACCATGATGTTAAGGCCTGATCTGCCTCACCTGCTAGAAACAGACTGGCTGCTACACATTCTAAATAAACCAAAGCAAGACTCATTTTTATACTGTCATGTCTATCAAAAAACATGAGTATAAATTTCACTGTTACAAAAAAGCCTTATTTTTTTATATAAAAGATGTTTAATAGAAAACCACCCCACTGTGTCCCCATGTACCCTCCGTGGACCTATGCCCCGTCCTGCTGCTGGTGCTGAAGAGCACCTAAGTGTGGTAAGCCAAACCCCCACCCCAACCATGTCACCATCACCCTGCATCACTACCAGCCGCATTGGCACTGCTCCAGGGCTCATATTTTTTTTCTGCTTAGCTAGTCAGAACCGATCCACCTTGTCCCCATAAGCTCACCACAAGCCTAGGCCCGTCCATCCTGCTGGAGAGCTCCCCTCTAGCCCCCATGAAACTATCCAGTCTCTCCAATAAAAATCAAATTGTGCACCTGAACCACAGACCAGATAAATATTCTTACCTGATCAGAAAGCAACCAAGCTACATCAATGATCAAAACAGAATGAACTTTAATTCAACAAATGCAGACTAGAATTTCATATCAGACATACAACCAAAAAAAGAAATCAGCATATCTAGGCCACAACACAAAAACACAAATAGTATGAAAAGCCAAGATATTGTCTCCCCAACAAATCTCACCAGTCCTATGGAAATTTACTACAAAGAGAAATACACAGAGGAAACCCAGGACACAGAGTTTAAAAGAACAATCATAGATATGATCAAAGAATTCAATGACTAAAGAACACACAAAAGACAACTCAAAGAACTCAAAGACAATAGAAATAAACTCCTGAGTGCTGGGAGTGGTGGTGCATACCTTTAATCCCAACACTTGGGAAGCAGAGGCAGGGTGATCTCCTTGAGTTCAAGGCCAGCCTGGTATACTTAGTGAGTACCAGGTCAGCTGGGTCAACAGGGAGACCTGTCTCAAAAAAGACCAAAAAGAAAAGAAATGAACTCCTGGTTGATGTTAAAGAAAATACAGTATACAGATGAATAAAACGGCAAAGAAATTTCTGGATCTGAAAAGTGAATTCATGGACGTTATACTGGAGACGACACAGGATGAAATAAAGATGGCATTGAAAAACCCAATAAGCCAATTTGAAATGATAGGAGAAAATCTCACCAGCAGAATGAATAAAATGGAAAACAGAGTATCAAGATTGTATGATACAGTTGAAGAATTGGACTGCTCAAGCAAAGAATATAAAAAAATTATAAAAAAAGGAAAATGCAGAAAATGTGAGACACCATGGAAAACCCAAATCTATGCATCATAGGCATAGAGGAAGGAGAAGAAATTCATGTGGATGACACTGATCAGATCATCAGCAAGATTATAGAAGAAAATGTTCCTGAGATAAGGAACGACATACCAATATAGATACAAGACACACATAGAACACCAAATACACAGGACCAGAGCAGAAACTCTCCACGGCACATCATAAGAAAAACACTAAATACACAGAACATGGGAGGGTGCTGAAAGCTGCAAAAGACAAACAAGTTACATGTAAAGCAAAACCCATCAGAATTATAGCTGATTTTTCAATATAAACTAAAAACCAGAACAGTCTGGAGCAAAGTATCCCAAGTCCTTGATAATCACACACCAACCCAGAATACTTTACCCAGCAGAACTCTCTATCATAAACGAAGGGGAAAGGAAAATCTTCCATGATACAAACAGGCTGAAAGAATGTATGCCCACCGAACCAGCCCTACAAAGAATACGCAAAGCAGTGCAAAGTGCTGAAGAAAGGAATGACTACACCCAAGTGGGTCCAGAAGGAAAGCATCTGAAAGTACAGTTATGGAAATTCAAATAGGACTAAAACACAAACAGAAAATAAAACCAGTAACCATTACACATGTTCCAATAATAACTTTTAAAAAACCAATGGTCTCAAAACCTTGCAAAAATACACAGGCTAGCTGAGTGGATCAAGGAACAAAATTCATCTATTTATTGTCCACAAGAAACTCATTTCACCTTCAAGGATAGGTAACACTTAATGGTGAAAGGTTGGGAAAAGTATATTCCGAGCAAACAACACTAAGAAATAGGAAGATATTACAATTCAAATATCTGACAAAATATATTTCAAACTAAAATTAATCAGAAAAGATAATGGAGGTAGCTTTATTCTAATAAAGGAAACAATCAACCAAGAAGACATCACAATTAGGAACTTATACTCACCAAGCTCTGGTGCACACAATTTCATAAAAAGAGTACTACTGGACCTCATGACACAGTTTATCCCCAACTCAGTAATAGTAGGTGACTTCAGTAGCACACTTTCTCCAATAGGTCAACTGGACAAAGAATAAATATCTGAAATAAACGATACCATACATCCGTGGACCTAAGCATATATGCCACCCAAGCACTAAATAGTACACATTCTACTCCGCATCCCATTGACACATCTCTAAAATTGACCACATACTTGACACAAAAACCTCAACAAATACAAAAACTGAAGCATCTCCATTAATTCTATTGAACCACAATGTGAACAACCTTAAAATCAATGCCAATTAAAGCTTGACTAACACAAACTCAAGGAGATTAAACAACAGACTTCTAAATGATAAATGGGAGGAAGAAGTAATCAAGAAAAATTAAAGCATTACTGGAATTAATGAAAATAAAATACCATCAAAACCACTGGGACACATTAAAAGCAATCTTAAGAGGAAAGGTTACAGGGCTAAATGCTACAAAAAAAAATAGAAAAGATCATACCAGAATGAATTAATGGTACGGCTCAAGAATCTGGAAAAAGCAGGAACAAACAAAACGCAAAGAAATAAAAAAAATGAGAGCAGAAATTAATGAAATAGAAAGAAAGAAGATAAAAATAGTCAATGACTACAAGGCTGGTTCTTTGAAAATATAAATAGACAGACCTCTAGCCCAGTGAGCCAAAAGAAAGAAAGAGCAAATCCAAATTAACAAAATCAGAAACAAAAGGGCCAATATCACAAGAGACAGAAAAAAGATCTAGAATTTCATAAGAGGTATACTTTAAAAATCTATACTCTATTAAATTAGAAAAGTCTCAAAGAAATGGGCAAAATTTTCAATTCAGTGGAACCACGAAAGTAAACCAAGAAGAGATCAACAACTTAAACAAACCCATCAGAAATAAGGTAATCAGAACAGTAATACAAAGCCACCTAATTGCCCACCTAAATGCTCGGGTCCAGATGGATTCACAGCAGAATTTTACCTCAAAGAAGTTTTAAAACCAATGCTACTTAAGTTATCCAAAAAGATAAAAATAATGGGAGAATTTACAAATTCTGTGATGTTAGTACTACTTGAATACCAGAAGCATGTAAAGATGAGAGAGAGAGAGAGAGAGAGAGAGAGAGAGAGAGAGAGATTGATTATAGCCCATACCCATAATGAGCATAAATGCAAAAAAAACCTCAACAAAGGTTTGCATGTAGACACACATCCAAAAGATCATACACCACAATCAAGTTGACTTTATTCCAGACATGCAGTGATGATTTATATATGTAAAGCAATAAGCAAAATAAGTCATATAAATTGACTTAAAGACAAAAATCACATGATTGTCTCAATAGACACAGAAAAGGCCTCTGAAAAAAATCCAACATGCATTCATGATAAAAGTTCTACAGGGAATTGGGATGGAGTGAACATACCTCAATATAATTAAAGCTACACAACAAACCCCCAGACAACCTCATTTTAAATGGAGAAAAACTGGAAGCATTCCCATTAAAACCAGGAACGAGACAAGGCTGTCAACTATCCCCATTCCTTTTCAATATAATGATTGAAATTCTAACTAGAGCAATAATACGAGGCAATAAAATCAATGTGGATCTAATTAAAAATCAGTCAAATTATTCCCATTTTAAAATGATGTGCTATTATTACACATGAGCGATCCTAAATACGCGACCATTAAAGTCCTAGAAATAATGAACACCTTCAGCAAATTGGCAGGATACAAACTAAATTTACAAAAATCAGTAACCTTTTTATATACCAATAACAAGCAATCTGCGAAAGAGTTCATGGAAACAGTCCCATCACAAAGCACTCAAAAAATATCTAGGAATAAATCTAACCAAAAATATTAAACCCCTTTAATAAAAACTTTAAAACTTTGAAGAAAAGACTGAGGAAAGCACAAGTAGATGAAAAGAACTCCTGCGCTCACAGGCTGGTAGAATTTATTGTTTGAAAATGATCAACATACCAAAAGCAATTTATAAATTCAGTACAATCCTAATTAATATTCCCATGACATTCTTCACAGAAATATATGTTTTTTTTTTATTCTAAAATTTACATGGAAACACAAAGACCCAGGATAGCCAATGCTATCATGAGCACAAAGAGAAATGCTGGGGTGGGGGGATAGGATTATCACACCAGATCTGAAATGAAAGCACAATGCTATACTCATACCAGTACAGCATGAAACTATTTTTAAAATAAGCATGTACATCACTGGAATAAAACAGAAGACCCAAGCATTAGTGCACACAGTTTCAGTCACCTGATTAAGGTCGATAACTGACAAATGGGACCTCTTTAAATTTAAAAGCTTCTATGCAGCAAAGGAAACACCCAGCCGATTGATTGAAGAAGAAGCACACAAAGTGAGAGATAATTTTCACCACCTATACATCTGACAAATGATTAATGTGAAGACTACAAAAATACTCAATAAATAAAGAATCAAGAAACAAATTGACCCAATTAGAAAATGGGTTATGGGTCTGAACAGAGAGTTCTCAAGAAAGGAATAAAAATGGCTAAGAAACACCTTAAAAATCATTCAGCAGTCTTACTAATTTTGGAAATGCAGATCAAAACTATTTTAATATTACATCTTAACCAAGTCAGAATAGTTAAGTTCAAGAGAACAAATGACACGAAATATTCAAGAAGATATGGGGAAAGGGGTACTCTCATTCACAGCTGGTAGAACTGTAACTGATGGAACCACTGTAGAAATCAGTGTGGGGGAACTCTTTAAAAAATAAACGAATCTACCAAAGACTCTAGTTTTATCACTCTTTGGCATACACTTAAAGAACTCATCTTTTTGTTGCTAATCTGTTCACATTAGCTAAGAAACTGAAACAACTTAAATATCCCTCAGCAGATGAATGGATAATGAAAATCTGGTTCATTTACACATGAAATTTGTAGATAAATGTGTGAAACTCAAAGCTGTTATACTAAGTGAAATAATGCAGACTCAGAAAAACAAGCAATGTATGTTCTGTCTGTTAAGTAGATCTTAGCTCCAAATTCTTGGATGTGAATATAGATCTTGTAACCATAGGAGTCAGGAATTGAAAGGAATCATGAGGGTAAAGGGAAAAAAGGAGCTCCAGGGAGTTGGAGAGTCAGAGACAGGTGTTATTAATGGGGGGTATTTTAACTGGGGAGGGAAGAAAGAGGGTAAAATTATATAGGGGGAGAGAGGAGAGAAAACACTTGGGTAATGTGAAAAACCAGAGAGAAATGCAGTAGTTCAAAAACTTACTGAAATATATACACACCAAATATTAACAAATATGTATATATAGCTGAAGGCTACATAACAACAAACATACTGTCAGGTGGGGAAAATCCTCCCTTCAAGTTGCTGGTCAGTGTAGTCCAAGAGACTCCCAAAAGAACACAGGCTATTGTCACAGCCCTTGCTTGCCTCCAAGAACTTGAAGGAAGATCCTAGTATTGAAAACAGGATATATTTTGGAGCCAGAACTTGGAGCAGTTGAGCTGGAACTATCCTCCCTGACGTCTGTGTTTCATATTATTAGAGAATACTATGCAAGGTGCTAAGGGAGAAAATCAATGGCCCTACCCTGCTATAAAGCCTAGTAAGCACCGTAATGACTTGTCCTGGCATACCATCTCTATTGGTGCGGTAGTGACACTTTTGTTTTGGGTGCGATCATCAGCTACTTAATTGGACTTAAGGGCCACTCAGTGGGAGGAAACTCATGTGTGGTACTGTAAACATATCCAAATACATGCTGCTGGGGAGGTTATAGATTCTAGAGAAAATCATAGTTTTTTTTCTTTATTTCCTTAGGCCAAAGTGATTTCTTATTGTATTCTAAGTATTTATATTGTAGACAAGTGTACATCTCATCGAAAAGTTCTTCGAAAAGTTGTTTTTTTTCTTACAACAGATGGAAACTCTTACAGAGTCCCACGACTATTCAAATGCAGAGAGTGTCTGTGAGATGCCCAGTTCTATGTAACACATCTATAATGCGCATATAAACTTAACAGTAAGAGTGAAAGCATGCTCAAGACCCATACAAGTTCAAACCAGACCAAAAACAAGCAAGCAAGCAAACAAGCAAGCAAGCAAGCAAACAAACAAACAAAAAACAGATAGGGGGAAATGAATAAGAAGCCCCCCCCAACCTTTGCTGAAAATCTATTGGCAACTAATGACTATTGATAAAAGGAGATTGGTTTTCCTTAAGGGAGTAATTGACCAGGCTCCAGTAGTGGAAACGACACTGAGGGATATTGGGGGACACAAACTTTTCTTGATAGCCCTTATACTATATAGTATAAAGGAATACATGAAACCCATTGATATGGAACTATGGGGGCTAAAGATAGGGGAGGAGATCTAAATATGATCAAGATATGTTGTATGAAATTCTCAGGAATTCACTAAAAATAAATTAATTTAAATATTAAAATAAATATGTTTAATATAAAATGGATTCTTAAATGTAATGAAATTCCCAAGTGACTCCCAAAAATGTTTTACATGAGTCTTCATAATTGCATTTCTGAAAAATTTCAAAAGGTACAAAACACCTCAGTGGTAATCAACTGAAAAGTAGATAAGAAGATGTTAATATATTCATGACTAGTATGCCACTCAACTGTAAAATCAAATAAAGTAAGGTCACAATGTACAACACTGGGGGGTATTAGAAACATTACAGAGAGTGTAAAAAGCCACACAAAGAGCTTCCTAACATGCAAATCCTTATAGACAGAAAGGATCTTAGTGGTACCATGTGCTCTTGATAGAAAGTCATGGGAAGTGTTTATATCTACACTTTCATCCCTTTGGGGGATGAAAAGTTTATAATTAGTATAAATGGTACTGGCTGGCCTTTATGTTTCAAGGATAATTTCATGTTCTCTGAATATCAACTAGAGAATCTCAACAAAACAAACAAATATATATATATATATATATGCATTTATTTATATACAGATAGATGAGAGAGAGAGCAAGAGAGGAGGAGGAGGAGGAGGAGGCTTGTTGCTCACAATTAATTGCAGTAGTCTCAGGGTGTCATTCACTGCATGGTTTGCAGTTCTCAGGGCCTCCACAAAGGACTTTGTTTCCTCTAGGAAACAAAGTTTAGCATTGGGGGTGGTTGGGGTGGTCACATGGTGCAAATGTTTGCTTAAGTAGTGCATATCAAATCTTGAACAGTGAACTATAACTCAAATCGAGATATTACCAGCACAGGCTCTTAGAGAATCTATATCTCCTTGCAAATGAATGTTCCAGAAACAAAATCATTTCTAAGCCCTACACAAAGGAAAACTATCCATGCTTGGTGGCCTTTGCCTACATTTGATTTAAAAAATCCTCAGGCTACCCAGAGGTGAGTCCATAGCAGTAGACTGGATATAGTAATGCACTGAATTATAAAATTTTAAGAAGGTAATCTCATTATGATGATATATTATGTGACTATTATATCAAACATACAGATATATATCACTTATATAGCTTCATTATCAATACATAGGGTACTGGAGTGTGCGACACTTACATTGATTACTAGAACCAATTTTTAAAGCATATTTATGCTGTCAATGAAATTTCATCAATAAATCCAACACATTATAGAAGATATTTATTTTTTTATATTTTATTCATTATTTTTATGTATACGAGTGTATAACCTGCATGTGTATAAGTGCACTCATGCTGTGTAATGCTTTGGAGGTCAGAGGAGGATGTCAGATCCCCTGGAACTAGAGTTACAAATGGTTGTTAGCCACCATGTGGGTGTTGGGAATTGAACCTGGGTCCTCTGGATGATCAGCCAGTGCTCTTAACTGCTGAACCATCTCTCCAGCCCCTAGAAAATATTCCTTAATAAATTTGTGAAATTGAAAAAATTATGATGTGAAATGATCAATACTCAAAAAATGTAAATGCACCAGTATTTGTTACAGTTCAAACTGTTTATGGAAAACAGATATAGGAAGAGGAATATAAACCCGATAAACACATATATGTTTAAATAATGAATTTTTCCCACAAAAAAATGTTGACTATATGAGTAAAGAATTAAGAAGTGTGACCAGTGATAGTCATGTATATAGAGATTAGAAATGCATGTGAAAATGTCTCAATGTCAATTGCCTTGGAATGAATTCTTCTGTATGAAAAAAAAAAAGAAG
>NW_008354502.1:2828092-2829185 GCF_000622305.1 Nannospalax galili
AAAAGAATTTTTCTATATGAAACTGTGTATTTTAATAATGAAATGGAGATCTTTTTTAAAGGTTAAAACGTCATTTAATTTATGTCTTATAGGGTTTATACTGAGTACAATATTGTATAACTGTAATAATTCAACTCTAAACCTAAAAATTTACAGCCAATTTTGAAAGTGATGCATCCTACTTCAGGAAACCGTTATTGAATATGTCAATTGTGTTGTAATGATATGCTTCTTCTAAGTATGTTGTTATTAAATAAATCATTTTTAAAAATTAAAAAAAAGAATTAAGAAGTTAGACTCATTCCTTTTACTTTATCAATATCCAAATATCAGAGGTGTAAATGAACAAAAATGCCTTAAATATATCATTTTTGAAAAAGACTTGGTTGACTGGGTATGGTGGTGCATGCTTTTAATCCCAGCACACAGGAGGTAGAGACAAGTAGATTCCTGAGTTCCAGGTCAGAGTGGTTTACATAGATAGGTCCACGCTAGACAGGGATACAGAGTAAGATCCTGTGTCAGATAGATAGATGATAGGTATAGATAGATGTGGAGAGCCACAGCCTCCGCCGCCATTACAAGATGGCACCGGTATCTGGACCTTCTTAACAGTAAACATCCTGCTGCGCCCATAAGGGGCGTGCACAAGAGCCTGCTCTCCCTCGCCTCCTCCCGTGGCGTGATCTCCAGCAACCAATCCGCTTCTTATACGTCATAGATGGGACCTTTAGACTATATAAGCAACCGCTCTCCCGCTTCTCGGCGTCTTCGGTCTTTAAGCTTCTAAGAGTGTAAGATGCGCATACAATAAACTGCTGCAGAAGGATCCTGACTTGTCCTCCCGCGTCGTTCTTGCCGGCGAGACGGAAAGCGGTCGGGGACAACATATCAACAGCAAAATAGGTCAAAGTGATAAGCAAATCAGACTGGTTAGCCAGTCTGATTTACACACTAGAGAGGAGCTTAAAGGGGGGATTTAATACAATGGTAGCAACATGGTGTTTCTACTCTAAGTGCTAATTGAACTGATGCTTGACTTAAAGTTCAGAGAGCTGTACATACTAACGATACATGTACTTCTGTAAGTGGT
>NW_008354502.1:2833179-2836020 GCF_000622305.1 Nannospalax galili
TTATGAGCTACACCATACTAAAGTTCTGACACCTCGCATTCAATTGCGGACTTCTCAATTAAAAACTCTAAACGACTTTCAAAAACTCCTTGGAGATATTCAATGGCTGAGGCCTTATCTTGGCCTGCCCCCTGACGTTTTACTTCCTCTTAATGACATCCTAAATGGAGACCCAAACCCCTTATCACCTAGAACTTTAACAAAAGAAGCACAGTATGCACTTGATTCTGTTGATACAGCTATTAATAAACAGTCAGCTTGGCAAATTGACTATTCCCTACCTCTGCTTTTTATTACTCACATTACTAGCCATGCCCCCACTGGTATATTTTGGCAAAATTCTCCCACTCAAAAACGTGGTTTCCCCCTACTCTGGGTATATTTGCCTGCTTCTCCTAGAAAGGTTCTTGCTACTTACCCATTCCTCATAGCTCAGTTAATCATAAAGGCTAGAATACTTAGCCGCCAATATTTTGGCAAAGATCCCAATTCATTTATAATACCCTATGGACGGGAGCAACTAGACTGGCTCCTTCAAACCACTGATGAGTGGCCTATTGCCCTTGCTTCCTTCGCTGGTAATATAGATAATCATTACTCACCTAACCCTTTAATCCAATTTGCTAATCTTCATCCCTTTGTATTTTCTAAAGTAACCTCCCGTGTGGAGAGCCACAGCCTCCGCCGCCATTACAAGATGGCGCCGGTATCCGGACCTTCTTAACAGTAAACATCCTGCTGCGCCCATAAGGGGCGTGCACAAGAGCCTGCTCTCCCTCGCCTCCTCCCGTGGCGTGATCTCCAGCAACCAATCCGCTTCTTATACGTCATAGATGGGACCTTTAGACTATATAAGCAACCGCTCTCCCGCTTCTCGGCGTCTTCGGTCTTTAAGCTTCTAAGAGTGTAAGATGCGCATACAATAAACTGCTGCAGAAGGATCCTGACTTGTCCTCCCGCGTCGTTCTTGCCGGCGAGACGGAAAGCGGTCGGGGACAGATAGATAGATGATAGATAGATAAATAGATAGATAGATGATAGATGATAGATGGATAGATATAGATAGATTGATAGATAGTTGATAGATAAGTAGATCATAGATTGGTAGCTAGATATGTATATATGTCTGTATCTAGACAGATGGCTCAGCAGTTATGAGTGCTTCCTGTTCTTCCACTGATCCTGAGTTCAGTTCCCAGCACCCATATTGAATGGGGAATGCTCATCACCACCTGTTGTTACTTCAGTTCCATCGGGCCAATGGCCTCTTCTGATCTCCAGAGGCACCACACACCCACACATACGTACATATACACAAATAAAAGTAAAAAAAAAAACCAAACCAAACAATATCTATTGTATGAAAATTTCAAAAATTCCATTTAAAAGGATTAAAAAATAAACACATTTGGTACTGTACTGTAGCTTGTGAGCCATAGTTTACCAACCCCTGGTCTAAACTATCCACTTTCACTCTTTTTCCTCAGTTTTTGCAGAAAAAAATAGGGAGAGGATAAATGGCATCAGGCTTTATGGTTCCTGCTATGAAGAACACTATGGTTTGACCTGTTCATTGCAGTGTAATAAAGTTTCTGTTTCCCTCACCCTGAAACACCCAGTAATTCTTCAGTACCTACATCACCCACTTAGAGAACGAAACATTTTAGAAAGACCCAGGAGATTTTCTTGGAAGTCTGACTGACCAACCCTGAGCCACATGCTTAATTCTAAGAGCAAAAGAAGCTGGGAAAGATGACACTGGGCAGCTCTGGTTTCCTGGCACATTCTAATATGGGTTGAGAGAATTGTGGGGTTAGAGGCAGTCCATGCTATTCATAGAGGGGTTTTAAATGGATCCTTGAAATTTCATATTTATTTAGCATTTTTTGCTGTAATCTTTCATATTTGTTCCTGTTAATCAACTGCAGAAATTTTTAGTGTTAAAATTTTTATTTCAATTATATATATGCATATATACATATATACACATACATATACATACATATGATCATTCAAGGCATGGTGGTGCATACCTTTAACATCAGCACTCTGGAGCAGAGTCAAGTAGATCTCTATGAGATGGAGGCCAGCCTGATCAAGTTTCAAGCCAGCTGGTGCTACAGGGAGACCCTGTCTCAAGCACACACACACCACTCAGATGTATGTTATGGATATATGTTATGGACATATATGGATATATATGGATAAATGATTACTATTCACTGTATTGTTAAGGTGTATAATATCTGCTATCAAAACTTTGAATGAGAAACCAATGTGATGTAGAAGCAGGGTCATTTGTGACTATTTTAAAGTAATTTATTTAGTGTATACTTAGAACTTAATAAATGACATGAAGACAAAGTACATTCAAGGACAGCATTTATATATTAATGGAAAACTAATGCCAGTGTTTATGAAATTACTGAAATATGTGTGAGCATATTGAAACAATACAGTATGATGTGTAGAAATTTAATATAATGAAAATTATACAAATGAACACATATATCCAAATATCCTTATGTAAGATCAAATGTGCCAAGGTAGCACTGTGTTTTCTTGGACAATGATATTATATATAATGTTTCTACACAAAAGAAGCACATGAAAAACATTATGAATGCAGTCTCACAGACATACTCCATGATAAACAGAGCGAACAACAGGACTCACAGATGCAAACAGCACTTGTCTTTGGAAATAAGTCTTACAGTTGGTATATAGTGATGATTCAAAATTTCTAATGCTTCTGATTATTTTATGTTTTGGTATCATGAACATAATTTACTTTAGTGATATTATTTTTAATAATATTTTTAAATATAAGTAAACAAAATT
>NW_008354502.1:2836332-2865670 GCF_000622305.1 Nannospalax galili
TTTTTGAAGTAAGACATCACTGTTTGTCTGAGGAAGCCAGGTGTCAGATTCCCAGAAACTGCATTTACAAACAGTTGTGAGCCCCCATGTGGGTTCTTGGAACTGAACCCAGGTCCTCTGCAAGAGCAGCAAGTGTTCTTAACCACTGAGCTATTTCTTCAAACTCTGAAACTTCACCTTTTGTTATTATAATTGTGAGGGTATATGAAGGAAAGCAGAGTTCTGGTTAAATCAGACTAAGAGTATTTTTGTTGAAGACAAGGTATGGTGGTTAACCTCCACTGTCACAGTGACTGGATTTGAAATTGACTAAGAGGCACAGCTTTGGGTATGTCTATGAGAGTATTTCCTGAGAAGTTAAACTGAGAAGGGCAGACCCACCCTGACGTAGGTGGACCATCCTATTGGCAAGGGTCCCAGACTGAACAGAAAGAGAAAACAGAGCATCAGCATTGATTTTTTTTTCTTCTTCCTGGCTGTTAACACAATGTGACCAGTCATCTCCAGCTCCTGCCCCATGCCTTCCCTGCCATGATGAACTCTATCCTCAAATTGTCAGTCAGAATAAACACTTCTTCCCCTAAAAATATTAAGACATCAGAGAACATTAAGAACAGAAAAGGAGGAGGCAGTTCTCAGAGACCAACTGCCCTTCATGATTAGGAACTTCAAAACTACAGGTAATCATGTTAAAATCAACTCTGCAAGAAGTTTACAAAGCAGCCAGTTTTATATAAATGAGTGGACACTGAATCTAAGAGATACATTATCAATGCTAGGATTATGGAATGGTTATCTTGTTGACACTTGCCTAACTCCACATTCTGGTAGAGTTTTTTGTTTTTTGGTTTTATGTTTGTTTGTTTGTTTGTTTTTGTTTTTGTTTTTTTTTTTTTTGGTTGTTTTGAGACAGGGTCTCCCTGTAGCCCCAGCTGTCCTGAAACTCACTATGTAGACCAGACTGGCCTTGAACTTACAGAGCTCCATCAGCCTCTGCCTCCCAAGTGCTGGGATTAAAGGCATGTGCCACCATGCCCGGCCACCTGGTGGAGTTTTTAAGCACAACACCATGTCTTCCAGAGTTTGGTTTATAATTGCTAAGGAAGCAGAGCAGACAGGCAATGATTGTTTCCATCCATTTTAGTCTATCTGGAAGCTATCTGAACACTTGGACCAGAGCAAATCACATTTTAATAATATTCATGTGGGCTGAAGGATGGCTCAGTGGTTAAGAACACTTGCTCTTTTTGCAGAGGACTTAGATTCTGTTCTCTGTACATATATGATGGCTCCCAACCACCTGTAATTCCAATTCCAAAGATCCCTATTCTGGCATCTGAGGGTAATAGGCACCCATGTGGTACATGTATACACATGCAGGCAAATTCTTATGCACATAAATAAATAAATCTTAAAAAAATAATAACCATCATCCATCTTAATAGTCCAAGGATCATTTTCCCAATACTTCCTAGATTTTGTCAGTAAGTTTCCAAAGGATCACTGCTCTGTGAGCTTAAAACCCAGAGGGAGATAAGCCACGACTATACTGATGAGTTAATTATACAGTTTAAGGTGTAGTAAAAGGAATATGGTTTGAATTTGAGTAATTAATACTTAGGCCTCATTGAAAATATGCCACTTGTTGATCAGTAACTAGGAAGTGAGTTTCACTCCTCATTTCCAATGAAATTAGACATGCCATGGGATAGCATTTTCCATTCATGGTGGAACTTTTTTCAGCAAGGCTTTTGGAGGGTGCTAAGACATTATCTTGTCAGACAGTGAGCCTTGAAATGAACCAATTTTTTCCAAGTTCATTTAGAATGGTCCCAGTGACATTTCATCCTTGGGAGAATTGAAGAAATAGTGACTCGGTTCATTTTCCTTGTTTTTAAATTCTGATTAGAAAGTACATTTGAGAAACAGTGTGAGAGAAGTGACTTTAAACATCCGCTCACATATGAGATTAAGGATGTTATTGGTATGAAGTAAATGGAAATAATAATTTCATGATCAACATGGCAGTATGAATATTCAAGTGAGTATGAAAAGAATGCATGCTTTGCCTAGTAATTAGCTGCAAAAATATGCAGATAGAGACAAGGAAAATAGTATTCACCAAGTGTCATAGTTCCTTTTCTGTTGCGGGGATAAAACACTGTCTAAAACAACTTGAGGAAGAAAGGGTTTATTTGGCTTACAGTTTAGCCTGTCACTGAGGGAAGCCAGAGCAGAAACTCATGCAGGAACCTGAAGGCAGAAACTGAAGGAAATAACAAAGGAACACTACTTACTGGCTTGCTTTTCACTGGCTTGCTCAACTACCTTTCTTTTAAAATAAATTATTGGGTTTCAAAATTTCACAATACTCCCCACTTATATCCAGACCACCTCCATCATCCATACCTCCCCCTATCCCCCATGAAACCCTATGCACTGTGTCATACATGTTGAGTCCTAGTCATTCAGGTATTTATACCCAAATGTCCTTCATTGTAAATGTGTCTACTGGAGTCCAGACAGCACATCCAGTGGTCATATGTACATCATACTCTCCCTCACCTAGCGATAATCAGTTCTAAATAGTTCTCAATGTAGTGCTGGCCTGTCATCTATTTCTCACCTCACATTTATGCCCTTCTTTAATTGAGCTGACACGGGTCCCACAGAAGCCACAGCCACGACTGTGGCTGGAACACCTGAGCAGGCCTCCAGTGGCCTGGAGGCAAGCCTCCACCTCCTTACATTCATGAACCAGGCCTGGCTCTTACAGTCTTTCTGCCTCCTCTCCTGCAATGGTCCCTGGGCCATGGGTGGGTGAAGGTCCATATAGGAGTTCAGTCCTACACTCCACCGTCTCTTATTCTCCAAAACTTGGCCAGTTGAGGCAGTCTGTGTGCATCTCACTCTGATGTACATGGAAGCCTCACTGGTGAGAGTTGAAGGGTACATTAACCCTCTCTCTAAACCTTATTCCACTATGTTTCATGAGCCTTGGTTGTAAATGTGTCACCTAGTACTGGGCATCTCCCAGATGTATGTTCTCTATGTCTGACCAGATGTTCAACTCTGCAGTAGCCTCCATCTGATGTAAAAAGAAGTTTCTTTGATGAGTGCTGTATGGCATGTTTATTGCTCTAAGGGAGGTCTCTTCTATCTGGCACTGCGTTCCCTTCCAAGCAGCTCCTAGGTATACTTTTGCATTAATGTTCAAACACTCTACATGCATTTTCCATAGGGTTCCTAGGGCATCACTTTTCCCCTCGAGGCTTCCTAGTCCCCCAAGATTCATTCATCTCTACTCTTCTTTTGTCTTATACAGCCCAGGCCCACCTCCTCAGGGATGGCACAGTATATAGTGTGCTGGGCCTCATACATCAATTAGCAGTCTGGTGAAAGGAATTCCTAAACTGAGGTTCTCTCTTCTAAGGTGATGCTAGTTTGTAACAAGTCATTAGCAGAGCTGGAGAAGTGGGCCTACCCAATCCCTTTGGAACTCAGAAGATCATGAGCTACAAGATTTGAACTACAATGCTGGACTTGGGTTTTGCTTTCATCTGACTATAAATGTGCCCTGGTTCTTCCCTCTTGAAATAACAAGTATGCATGTTTTTGTTTTTTGTTTTACTCTTACAGGAGTTGATAGTTAGAAAATTTGGACTCTTAAAGAGAACCTGAGCTTTAAATTTGGATTTTTAAAATACTGTGGGACTTTTAAAAACTTAGGCCGTGTTTTTTATTGTAATATTAATATGAGGTCATAGACAATAAATGAAAATGGTATGGCTTACAGTGATGCATTGTGTGTCAAGTTGGCAATTTTGCCCACTTGATTTTTATCAACTTGACACAAACTAGAGTCGCCTGGGAAGAACTCCTGCCCTGGTTCCCTCAATGACGGACTGACATGGAATTGTAAGCCAGATAAACTCTTATCTCTCTCTCCAAATTGGTTTTGGTCAATGTTTTATCACATCTCCCGAAACCAAACTGGGACACTAAGATTTGCAAAGAGGAATTATAAATGAACTAGATTTGCACACTGTCAAGTAGTGAGTTATACTTCTTCCTTTAATTTTCTGTTTTAAGAAGATGAAGTAAGACTATAGCTTATATTCTATTTTTTCATGGTTATTAATTGAATAAGAAATACTTAGTCTTTTTAAAAACATCTTAACAGTATATATTAATCTTATGTAATAATGGATTTCGTTATATCTTTCATATATACCCAAGTGTTTTGATCACTTTCAGCCTAAGCTACACTTTTTCGTTCATCTTCCACTCCCATTTTCGTCTTTCCTCTTTCTATTTCCCTGTATTATTTACTTTTCTATTGCTTTGATAAAAATACCAAAAGTAAGGCAAATTAGAGAAGGAAGAATTTATTTGGCTTACAGTTCTGGAGAGATAAGAGTGTATCACAGTAGGGAGGAATGGCAGCAGGAAGTGTCACAGTGAAAACAGTCCTCCCATACTCAGGCAGGCACAGGAAACTGAGAGAGTGAAACCGGAAATGGCACATGGCCATGAACTCGAAAAACTTTCCCCCACTGACATGCTTCCTCCAGGAAGGTCAAGCTTTCTAGAGATTCTGTGACCTTCCCAAAACAGCTCCACCAACTGAGGGAGTGTTCAAATAATTGAGCTGATGAGGGAAACCTAATTCAGAATGATCACATTTCCATTCTACTTACATTCAGATTTTCTTTAATGTGGCTGTGGTTAGGGATGACATATGCTTTTGTTCATTTTTAATATTTTATTGAGTTTTTACACATTTTATATAATATATCAATCAAATTTAGACCACCTTCCCACCTCTTGTAGGCTCCCCACAAGATTCCAGGTATTTTGTCATATATGTCAAGGCCTATTCCATCAAGCATTTCTATCCAGGTGTCCCTTGGTACAAGTTCATCCACTGAAGTCTAGTCAGCTTATCTAGAGTCACTCCCTTAAGAAAGACCTGCACTCCCTCACCTCACAGTAACCATTTGCCAATATTTCCTTGGCTAGGATTGGGGCCAAATTCTATTTTCCCTGCTACATGCCAGATTTTTGTCTGATTGAGTCGGCATAGGTCGGCTGTCAGCACCGCAGCAAGTTCATATAAACAAGTTTGGAGTGGCCTGCCTGTATCTGTTTCCTTATGTTCATGCGCCAACCCTGGCTCTTAGTTTCTCTCCTCCCCTTCTTCTGCAATGGTACCTGAGTCATGAGTGAGTGAGGTTTAACATGGGAGTCCTATATATGGACATTTACTCTACAGTCCCTTATTCTCTAAAACTTAGTCAGTTGTGGCATTCTGTGTGCATCTCACTCTGTTGGATGAGAAAGTTTCACTGGTGAGAGTTGGGGGATGTGTTGGCATTCTCTCTATATTCTATGGGCCTTAGGTGTAGAGAATCCTCTGTAGATGTGTAACTTAGGGTTGGGAATCTCTCAGACATATATTGTCTCTGTGTGACCAGTTGCAGAACTATGAAGTAGTCTCCATCTGTTCCAAACAGAAACTTCTTTGTTGAGTGGGAGAATTGTACATCTGTCTGTAAATAAAAAGATTCATATTTTGCATACAGTAAGAAATTTCATTTATCTATATGACAGTGACATTGTTTTCTCGAGGATCTACAAACTCTCTAACCATGTATATTTGGCTATGTTTACAGTGCTACCCATGAGTTCCCTCCCACTGAGAAGGCTCCATGACAGTGACATTGTTTTCTCGAGGATCTATGAACTCTCTAACCATGTATATTTGGCTATGTTTACAGTGCTACCCATGAGTTCCCTCCCACTGAGAAGGCTCCAAGTCCAATTAGGCAGCTGTTGAATACTGCCTAGAAAACAGTGTCACCATGCAGCAATAGAGATTGTTTTCCATGACAGTTGTTGTGGTTATTAGACATTAGAGCTGGGCTGTACCATTGATAGATTTTCTCCCTTAGCAGTTTGCATAGTATCCTCTAGAACTATGAGAGCTAGTCTTCAGGGAGAAGTCTTCCAGGTCAGTTCCA
This sequence comes from Nannospalax galili, assembly GCF_000622305.1. Lineage (NCBI taxonomy): Eukaryota > Metazoa > Chordata > Mammalia > Rodentia > Spalacidae > Nannospalax > Nannospalax galili. The sequence continues at coordinate 2,842,356 of NW_008354502.1, forward strand.
GCTCCATTGCTTGAAGGCCTATGTCTGAAGTATGACCTGTCTTCAGCAGTAGCATCTTATCTTCAAGTTCAGGGAGATAACCAAGAGCTGTGGCAATACCCTGCACTCTTTTGGGAGTCTCTTGGACTACTGTGACCAACAACTCAAAGGGAGGTTTCTCCTGTCTGGCACTGTGTTTTGTAATATAGACTTCAGGTATACACACATACTAATTTTCAGATATTTTATGTGTATTTTTCAGGGGAGGTCATTGATTTAGTATGTTTGCTTCTGGATTGTTGTGTCACCTAAGCATTCTCCCTGACTAGCCTCCCTCCTCCCCAGTTTGTTTCCCCATTTTCCTCTTGATAATACTTGTCTCTTAGTATGTGCTCTCTTTTGAGTTCCTTCTTCCCCTTTACCTCCAGGGTTCTTGTGTGTCCTTCCCTTCTCTCTCCCCTGTTGAATATCCACATCTTCCCCTATTTCCCCCTTGGTAACATCTGTCCCCTACTATAGCCCTCTTTTGGGCTCCCTCCCTCCCTCTCTTTCCATTTTTTTTCTGTATGACAGAATGTTAATGTAACTATCCTTACACAGGTCTTGTATAGGCAATCATAGTTCTGAGAATTCAAGAATGTAATGGTCATGTCATGCCAGAAAACTGCATTCTATGACACTTCACACATCTTTAGGCTCTTTGAATCTTCTTAGTCCCTCTTCATAATGTCCTTTCATCAATGGGAGGGATGACAGAGATGTTCCACTCACATTTGCTATGTACTATGTGCTGTGGAAACTTTATTTTAATCAATAGAACTAGAAGATCCTAAAGTAAATGTTGTATTTATTCTTTCATATATTTATTCTCTGTATTATTCCATTTGAATTACATTATTTTGTTTTAGTTTGGGTCTTTTTGAGAAAGGGTCTCCTTGTATTCCAGCTGGCCTGGATCTTAATATGTAGACTAGGCTGGCCTTGATCTTATAGAGTTCTCCCTGCTTCTGCCTCCAAAGTGTTAGGATTAAAAGTGTGCACCACCACACCTGACTACCTAATGTAGTGTTTTTAATACAACATTTATGTCACTCTCTAGTTTATATTAATATTATCTCATTATTTTCCAACTGTTTTAAGAATTAATAATATTTATTTCAAGATTACTTTCAAATATATTCTAAACGATGATGTTTGAGACCAATTATTATTTACATATAGAATTAGCTTAGAATTCTAAATAAAATAATATTTTAACATTATCAAATTTAGAGCATTAAAAGCTTGCACTGTTCTTCTCTATGCTATCACAAGTGCCATGGATTCATATGTGCAATGACGCTGTGGTGCCGTACAAAACAGCTTCTTTGTATTCTACCACCTCTTGTTACAATATTTTTGCTCCCTCTTCTGCAACAATCCCGGAGCCCTGGGAGGAGAGGGTGTGATAGAGATGTTGCAAATGAAACCGAGCACCACACCATCCCTTCCTTTCTGCACCTTGACTAGTTGTGAGTCTCTATGTTGATAGCCATTTGTGGCAGGAACCAATTTCTCTAATGAGAATTGAGATATTCACTAATCTAGAAGTATAGCAATAAGCCATTACGAGTCAGTTTATTTCTATGTCTGTTTAGCAGAATGCTAGCTTTGGCTTTACCTTATGATCTGTGTCCTTTCTACACACAGGTTCTTGAACTTCATAACAGTGTCAGGTATGGGCTCCGTCTTGTGAAGTTGGCCTTAAATTCAGTACTAAAGTGGTTAGTTACTCTCATAACACTCCAGCCACTGTTGCCCCAGTCAGCATACAGTATTGTATTGCAGCTCTCAGGGTTCACGGCTGGGTAAGGTTTATAATTACCTTTACTTTTAGTAGCATAGATAGAAGCTTCTAGTACTATGAAAGCTAGTCAGCAGAGATGAGCCTTTAAGGCCAGCTTGCTTTCTCCCTTTTTCTTCAGTGACTTATGTATCTAGTGTCTTCAGCAATACAGTCTTACCTTCAAATTCTGGTGGGTAACCATCAGCGATAATGATAGCTAGTTTTATAATCAGTGTTGTTTTATAGTCTCTTGGAGTCCAGTCCTGGCACTGGGCTTTTTGTTGGCTAGCCTGTGGTATTTCATAGGAGGACTGAACTGTTACAGGGTAACTACATTTTAACTCTTTTTATGTTGTATGTGTATATATTTAAATATCTTCTAAAGTAGTAGATTTTTACATGATATTTTCAAAAGGTCTTTAAGTGTTAGTTGTCCCTCACTTACTTCCTGTTCTTCAGGAGACTTCCATTCCATTCCCCAACTCATTGAATACCTCATATCCCACTATCCCCCTTTCCTACTTTATACCACTGTATTATAGATCTTACATCCCATAATCCCCTCCTTGTTTCCTTATAGTTTCCTGACCTTTATGGTTTTTCCAGGTGAAACACATATCTCTAAAAATTCAAAGTTAGGTCCACCTATAAGAGAACACATGTGATGCTTGTTTCATGGCCTTAGTTATCTCCCTCCCTCCTCTGTCCTTCCCTCCCATTCCCCACTATATTTAAACCTTCCTATACCATTGTTCATGGTAATGGTATGAATGGTATGGGAGTAACCAACCACTTTTTGACTGAATTTATAACTCTTTTTCACAAGATGGAACCCATAGCTTGAGTGGGTACCAGGGTCAAGAGACTGTGCCTAGACAGGTCACAGGCCATAAGGGAGAACTTACTACCACTAGAACTGTTAGGCTAAATGGACATAGCATTAAACTGACTTCTAATGGTTCATTGTTACATGCATAGATTAGTGACTCTCTCAGCTCTCACCAGAGAAATTTGTTCTTGCAGCCTGTGGCTATTAGCACTGAGGTCCACCCACAACTGGTCAACACAAAGACAATAAGAGACTGTGGAGTGTTCAGATGTAAATGGGACATCTACATCACACCTCCACTCCAAAGACTCAGGAATCATTGAGGAATAGGGGTAGAAAAATTGCAAGAGCCAGATGTGGTAGATGAATACAAGCAAACTATTTTTTCAAGACATCACAGAGTAGTGCACATATGTCCCCAAAGTGCCTATGATAGCATGTACAAGATCTATGCAGGCCCAACCAAGGTACAGTTTCAGCATGGATATCGGAGTTGAGCAAGAAGCCTTAGCCCCAGCTGAGGAGCTATTGGCAATTGAAAGCTGCTGAGAGGAGAGTCTTTAAGGCTGTATCACTGGATAAGTTGACCAGGCTCCATGGGATAAACACATATCAAGTGTGATAGGGAGAAAATTAGATTTAGGAGGCATTTAAAGAAATGATAGCAGATATAAGTCAAGGGGAGGGATAATGAAATGTGGCTGGACATGGAGGAGGTATTCTGATATGATCAAAACATACCACATTAAATTCTGAAGGAATCAACAAAAATAGTTTTTATGTATATACATTTTCATTCTTATACAGCACTTCTGAAGGAGAAAAATTCCATGTGTCTTGTTCTGCAATCATTTTTTAAAGAGAAGTTTTAATGAGCTTTTGTACATTTTGTATAACAGTTCTTAATCTAATTTAGACCCACTCCCCCATTCATGTACACCCCACACCAGGACTGATGCATTAAACCATACATGTTAAATCCTATCCAGTCAAGCATGAGTACACAGATGTCTTTTGGTGCAAATTCATCCCTCGAGAATGTAAGTAAGCTAATGAGAGATTATAAGTAAGCTCTACTCTCTCACCCAGTATTAATCAGTCTCCAACAGTTCCCAAACTAAGGCTGATCCATTGACAATTTCCCTAGCTCCACATTGGGCTCTTGCTGATTGAGTTGGCATGAGCAAAGTTGGCATGTTCTCAATGCTATCTTTACCACAAGTTCACATGTGCAAATTTCCAGTGGCCTAAAAGCCTCTTTTTCCCTATCATCAAGAACCAACCCTCGTTTTTACAATCTTTTGGCCCTTTCTTCCACAATGGTCCCTGAGCCATGGGTGGGTGAGGTTTCGTATAGGAGTCCTATCCAGGGACATACACTCTGTAGTCTCTTAGTCTCTAAAACTTGACCAGTTCTGGAGTTCTGTGAACATCACATTCTGTTGTATAAGGAAGCATCACTGGTGAGAGTTAAGAATGCACTAGTTTTCTCTCTATCCTTGTCCTGCTTAGTTCCATGAGCCTTAGTTGTAGAGGTTCCACTGTACATATGTCATCTAGGACTGGGCATTTTTCAGACATATTCTCTGTATATGACCAGTTGTGGAACTATGCAGTAGTCTTCATCTGATGCGAACAGAAGCTTCTTTGATGAATCGTGTACGGTATACCTGTCAGTAAATATAAGGATCCGCAATTAGTATATGGTAAGAAATTTCATTTGTCTAGTGATGTAACAGAGATAGGGGTTTTCTCTAAAATCTGTGACCTCTCCAGTCGTGTGTATTTGGCTGTGTTTACAGTGTCATCCATAACTTCATTCCCATTGACAGGGCTTTAAGTTCAATCAGACAGCTGTTGATTACCCCCCAGATAACAGTGCCACTAATGCACCAATACAGGTAGTTTGCTGTGCCATTTGTTATGGTTATTAGAATTTAGGCTGAGTTGGACCATTGATGATTTTCTCCCTTAGCAGCTTTCATAGTGTCCTCTAAAACTATGGGACCTAATCTTCAGGTAGAAGGCTTCCAGATCAGTTCCTGTCTTCAGCAGTAGGGTCTTGTCTTCAAGATCTGGAGGATAACCAAGAGTTCTGGCAATAGCCCATTTATTTTGAGAGTCTTTTGGACTACTCTGACCAATCACTTGAATGGAGGTCTCTCCAGTCTAGCACTGTGTTACTTGCCATGAAGCCCACAGTTACAGAGATATACTAATGTTCAGACACCATATATGCATTTCTCAGGGCGTTCCAGAGTCAACACATTTCCCTCTGGCTACCTTAGCCCCCCCTCCCCAAATCCATTCATCTCTACTCTCTCTCCTACTATCCAACCTCTCTCCTCCCACCCCAGTCCAAGTATCCCTATTATCCCTGCCTCCTCCGTGTAACACCTGCCTCCCACCATCCTCCCCATACCTCTTGCATTCCCTCCTCCCCCTTAAGGTCCACAAGAACTATGTAAAATGAAACCATATAAACCTATAATGTAAACACGTGTCTTATTTTATTTTTTATTTTCGTTTTTTTCCTGGAATTTCCCAAAGCTTCATTTCTCAGCTATTTATTTAATGTTCAGTTATTTTTCCTTTTCTTGGTAGTGTCTTTCTTTTTTATTGCTCTATTCCAACTACTCTTTTTATCCATGTCTCTAATTTGATACTTACACTCATTGTGAATCACCATTCCTTCAGCTCCAGACATCTAGCATTTCAGCCTTCATTAATCGCCCATGTAACTCTACCTGACCTGCAGTGGTGGTGGAAACAGATAGAGTTCTGGTAGATAAGAATAACACTCAGAGTTTTACAACAGATGTTTCTGAAATAAAAATATTGATCAATCAGTCTAAGAAAAACCCTCTGTATAATTGCATCAGAGAAATTTATCTGTGTACATGAACTTTAAGGAAGCCCAAATTAAATAAGAAACTTCAGGTTTCTAGAAGGAAAAGTAAAAGAGGATAGTTTTGAAATAACTCACTACTCACAAGTCACTACTCCACACAGCACCAAACCAAACAGATCAAACATTAAACACAGAAAGAACTCAATGGAAATGGGAGGAAAAGGCTTCCTTTGCCTGAAATCTGTTCCTTACTTACACTGTCACATCAAACCCTGCTAATGCTCAGTTTTCAATTAACACTTGGAGACCATTCCTTTTCTGGAATATTTTTCCTAACATCTGTATTCTCATTACACTTTTTCTTGCATGTATTTATAGAAATGATGCTCTGCTTGCTACTATATGCAGAAGGAATTGCTAAATTCTCTCACAGGCCCCTCTAACACCATATTATTATCACTGCAGTGTGCCATACCCTCTTTTTGTAAAATTTGAAATTATTGAATTTTTTGTGTATTTCATTTCATACAGAACATATCAAACAATCTGAATCATCTTTATACCTTCATTCCTATTGGCACCCTCTCATAGCCTCTGCTCCCCCTGACTGAAGTCCATATACTCTGTCATCCCTGTTAAGGCCCACTGTGTTGTCAGTGTCTCCAGCCATACCCCAGTGCAAGTCCATCCACTGAGGTCTAGTCAGCCTATCTAGAGTCCCTCATTTTAGGAAGATCAACTTTTCTTCACCTAGTAGCAATCAGTTGCCAATATTTCTTCAGATAAGATTGGAGCCTGCTGTTCATTTTTCCAGTTCTATGCTGGGTTTTTTGTCTACCTGAGTTTGCAAGGGACTTGTATACGCTGACACCATTGCCATAGAATCCTATGAGCAGGTTCCCAGGAGCTTGGAGAACTCTGTTTCCATATGGTCATGGACCTTCTCCCTGGCTCTTAAAATCTTTCTGCCTCCTCTTCCATGATGGTCCCTGAGCCTTGGGTGGGTGAAGTTTAAATAAATATCTTTAAAAATTGTCTTGCTCATGGATCTCATTTATTTTTTAAAATACTTTATTATTTTAATTTTATGTGTATACGTGCATTGCCTACATATAGGTAAGTAAACCCATGTCCTGCAATGTCCAAGGAGGACACAAAAGGCAGTTGGATATCCTTGGAACTGGAGTTACAGACAGTTTTAACTGCCATGTGAGACCCTTCCTCTCTCTTCATCACCCTAATCCCCCACTTAATGTCTTCTATTGTTATCTTCTATTGTTGTCTTTTCTTTTAATCTTTTTGAAGCAGGGTCTTCCTATAGCCCCAGCTGTCCTAAAACTCACTGTGTAGACCAGGCTGGCCTTGAACTCACAGAGATCCACCTGCCTCTGCCTCCCAAGTGCTGGGACTACAGGCATGCACCACCATGCCTGGCTATTTGTCTTTTTTTAAGGCCTTTAAAGCCTAACCAGGCTTTCAAAGTGTTCTTGGGCCTGGGTCCTTCCCTTGGAGTCAGGTGGTGTTAGGAAAACAGACTCTCCCTCACCCAGCAGCAATCAATTGCCAATAGATACTTAGCTAGAGCTGAAATTTGTTGTCCACTTCCACCGTCCTTGCTGATTTTGTCCGGCGTGTGTTTACACAGGTCTTGTGCATGCTCTCCTAAGCTCTGTGGGTTCATATGTGCAAGTACTCTGTGGTGTCCAGACAATAGTTTCCTTGTATTTATCTAACATCTCTGGCTCTTACATTCTTTCTGTTCCTCCTGCAGTGATCCCTGAGCCTTCAAAAGAAAGGGTGTATTGTAGGTATCCTATTTAAGGTTGAACAGTCCATAGTCTTTTATTCTCTGCCCATTGTACAATTGTATGGTTCTGTGTTAATACCTATATGCTGCTAGAATAAGCTTCTTTGTTGAGAGCTGAGAGATGCACTAACTGTGGGTATAGAAAATAATTAGAAGTCAGTTTAATACTATATCTATTTAGCAGAATTTGAACTCTGTGGAATATAATAACAACTGGCTTGGCAACATAGGCCCACTGGTGTAATAATGGCACAAATATGGTAGTAAACAACAACCTTCAGCCTTCTCCCAGTACTTTCAAATGTAGAAAGGTGGACCATCTATGGTCCAACTTCCCCACAGTCATATTCTTTTTTCTGTTGATAAGACAAGAGTAAATCAGCCTGGACTTTCAGATTTAAACCTAACTTTATTTTTTGAATTCTTTGTTGAAGTTTTGTGCATTTCATACAGAACATCATAATCACCTTTATACCTCTTTTCCTGTTGGTCCCTTCCCATAGAGCCCCCACTGGAATTCATATATTCTGTCATTTGTGTCAAGGCCTATCCTGTCAAGTTAGTGTCCCTAGCCATCACTCAGTGCAAGTTCATCCACTAGGTCTAGTCAATATATCTAGAGTCCCTCCTTTTAAGAAGACCATTTCTTCCCCACCCAGCAGAAATCAGCTGCCAATTATTCTTTGACTAAGATTGGGGCCTGCTGTTTATTTCCACGGCTCTGTGCTTGTTTTTTGTCTGCTTGAGTTTGCATGGGTCTTGGCATGCTGACACCATTGCTGTAGGTTCATATGAGAAGGGTCCCAGGAGCCTGTGGACTCTATTTCCATATGATCTTGAACCTCCTCCAAGGCTCTTACAATCCTTCTGTTGCCTCTTCCACAGTTGTCCCTGAGCACTGGGTGGGTGGATTTCAATATAGGAGTCCTCCTCAAGGACTCACTCTCTATTGACTCTTATTCTCTACGTTTTGGCCATTTATGACTTTTTTTGTTCCTGGCTCTCTGTTGTATAAGGGAGCTTCATTGATGAGGGTTGAAAGATACCTTAGTGTTCTCTTTATCCCTTGTTCTATCTTCTGTGAGCCTTAGGTATAGAGGATACATTCTAGATGTGCCACTTAGGCATGGGCAATTCACAGACAATCTCTGTATATGACCAGTTGTGGAACTCTGTAATAATCTCTGTCTGTTGAAAAAGAAGCTTCTTTGATGGGTGGTGACTTGGATACTTGTCTGTAAATTTAAGAATCCATATTTTGCACATAGTAAGAAAATACATTTGTCTAGATGTGACAACCTTGACATTACGCTAAGATCTATGACCTCGCCAGCTATGTGTATTTGACTAGGTTTACAGCCTGATTTCTCATACAACTTAGGATTCATTGCCGTGGGTGGCACCATCCACAGTGATTTGGGCCCTCACACATCACTCAGTAACCAAGAAAATGCCTCACAGATATGTCCACAGGCCCATCCATCCGGGGAATTCCACAACTGAATTTCCTCTTCCCAAGTGTGTCAAGTAGACAGCTGGAGCTATGCAGTACAGATGATGCTTACGACTAGGTCATTCTGGATTAACATGGGCCCTAAGTCTAGTGCTGGGATTCTTACTGGGCAGGGATAGAGGAGCTATAGAGAGACACGAGGGAGAAGTTACCACTATAGAGTATACAGGAAAGAGTCGCAGTAATGTTTCTCAAAGCCAAGGAAAGTCAATAAGTGCTGTAAAGCCAATAGAACTAAGAGAAAGGGCCAGACAACCAATTTCTCCTCAGAGAATCTTGAAAGAATGAACATGAATACTTTGATTTTGGGCTCGTGGTCTTTAGAACTGTGAGAGATTGCGTTTCTACTGATTTAAGCAGCAAGTTTGTGATACTTTTTGGAATAAAACGGTAAAACTAATGTATAGTTTCCACACAAACACAGAATACCTATATATCAAGTAGTAATGGTGAGGCTGTCTGAGACATTCAGTAGAACCAGGATTAGCCACCGATTCCTTGAGTTTAATTACAATGAACTTGAGTAATTTCAGGATTAATAGGTACAAGCTCCTAACTAATTAGCCTAAGGAGTCCCCAAAAGGAGTAGTGAAAAGCTGCCCAGTTTTCCTTCCCATTTTTCTCTATGGCCTTGTTATGTCTACATTTATTGACCTTTCAGTGCTGTTTCAGAGAGACAAAGGTAAAAGGATATAAAGTTGGAAGTTAGCCTGAGCAAAGTAAGATGACTTTATCTCAAAATAATTTTTCAAATACACCAGGATATAGGTGAGTGGAACATTTGTCTAGCACGTGAGGTTCTCAGTTCAACCTGAATACTGCAATGAATGAATGAAGGAAGCCTCATCTCTCCATCATATCCTTACAACTGCCTCCATTACATCCACCTCCTCTCTTTACTCACGAATGAGTTAAATATCTAGTAAATACCTTTTGGTGATAGATCCATAACTTTAAATGGAATAAAGTCATAGTCTCTCTTTCTCCAAAGCATGCAATGATATTTGAGTAGTTGTAAATGCAATAGTGTTTAGAATAAAGTGATTTGGAAGGTAAAGCAGACGAGGAATTTTCCCCTAAATGTCAGTGTAGTAGAGAAAAATTATAGATAAACTAATGAATTATTGAAACTAAGATGTTTAGGAGTGTTTCATAACTTTGTATGTTCTCATGATGGCATGAGAAATCAAATAAGATTTTTTTGCATAAATGGGGATCAGGAAAAAAGTTGCATCTCCTCTGTCTAGATTTCATAATACAAATAAGATTTTCAAGGAGAAAAAAATTATTTAAAACTTCTGGTAAGCCTAGCTATACCATTCCTTTCCTGCTATATTTTGGTTCAGAATGCAAGTTTATTTTAAAAAATCTATTTAAAAGTTACAACCTTTGGAATTAAAGCTTACATAGTTACTTTTCCTTAATATTAACACACTATTATCTTTGATGTTAACATGAACTATATGTCTCTAAATGGTATATAGGGAAGTCTAAGTATAAACAGGCTATAGTAGATCCTTGTCACTGTAGTGGGAAAGGTAAGATTGGAAAGAAATGTCCCTTAATGCCAAGGGAGAATGAAAGATGTAAGGACAACTTTGGGATATATTACCTCCGAAGGATGATAGATGGTTTAAAAGGCTGAGATTGGAGACTTTCCTTTAGCTAGAATATTCAGCAACAAGAAGGACCAGATTCTGAGTGATCAAGGAGCAATTAATCAGGGCAGGGTCTGTGGTGTGGGGTAAAACCGGTAGCAGATCGAGGCAGGAGGAATGGAAGAGATTCATAAGGCAGGATAACCTGGCTGGATGGTACAATCAGCAGTGACTGACAAAAGGAAAAAGCCTCCTTTGCTGCTCTTTCATTGCTTCAAATTGGATCATTAGGAAGAACATTTGTTTTGATAGAAGATACCTCATGAGAGTGATGTGGGTACTGTGAACGAGTTCTGCTAAACATTCAGGCAAGGAAGGAAGCAGCGGAGGCCTCGTTCCTGAGTTACTAGGGGCTGATTACATGGGTGATGAACTCCGTCAGATGTCTCTTTTTCTCCCCCTTGTTTTCCATCTGTTGCTCACAAGTGGTCATTTCACTCTTCATTAGTCCCTTTACCAGAGGGATGGGAATTATTTCAAACTCTGAAGTCTTTAAGTGTTGCTTCTTGTTTGCATCTTAATTGAGATTGCATTTTTTTTCCTCTGTGGATTGCAGCAATCCATTTCCTAGCTTCAAAGAATATTTCTGAACAGGAGCAGGAACAGCTTTGGAAAATCATCTTATCTAACAGTACCAAAAATGTTAAATGAATTGTCTCAGGTCATGTATCTTGAGAAGAGGAAATAATTGGATTGAAACCCAAGTATCCTCAAATTCATATATTACACATTCCAGTGAGGTCACTAGCTATGCTTACTACCTTGTAGTAATTGAAGACCAGCTTTAATAAGTTACATTCAGGGCTGGCAACATGTCTCAGTGGAAATTGGGTCCAGCAGCAAACCCTGATAACCTGAATCTGATACTTAAGACCCACATGGTGGAAAGAGAGAATTTCCTCTTCCATCCACACATGCTGTGTGTTGCACACTCATGCTCACACATATTAATAAAAAATAAATAGATAAATTAAATAAAATTTAAGGGTACTTGGGAATCTGTAGATCTATTTATTTGCTACTTAGGTCTATGTCACTTTCTCACAAAGGTTTTGAGTATCTTTAAGAAAAATTGTATCTACTTTTATGTGCATGAGTATTTTGCCTCCAAGTGTGTAAATGCACCTATGTTGTGCAATGACCACAGAGGCCAGAAGAGGGTGTTGTGTTCCCCTGGAATTAGAGTTACAGTTTTGAGCCATAATGTGGAAGCTGGGAACCAAACCCCAAGTCCTCTGCAAGAACAAGTGCTCTTAAACACTGAACTATCTCTCCAGCACCCTTGAATAATTTTTGCTGTTGTTTTGTTTTGTGACAGGAACTCCCTAGTCCCAGTCTGCCTGGAACTCACTTTGTAAACGAGGCTGGCCTCAAACTCATAGAAACCATCCACCTCTACCGCTCAAGGACTGGGATTAAAGATGCAAACAATCAGGCCCAGGGTCACTCTGAATATTTTTTATGATGTAGGCTTATGCCTATCAGACTTTATGCCTCTGGGTTTAAATTTTAGTATAGAATGTCAATCAAACCTCTCTCTCTCTCTCTCTCTGCCTTTAATTCTATCAAAACAAGCTGAGAGGTCCTTCATTTTTCATTTTCATAGATACTTTTTAAGTTTACATATCATTACTGTATTTAGGATTCCTTCAGTGGTGGTGTTACAGTTTAGATTTGCTATGTCCCCCCAAGGCCTCCATAGTGAATGTTTGCATCTCAGCTTGCTGTAAATGAGGGGAGATGCCACTTTTGGAGGTGGATCCAAGTGAGGAAACTAAGTCCTGGAGATGTACCCTCCCCGGCCTTTCTCCTGGCTTGCCACTGCCGAGAGAAGAGCACCTCCCACACCACACACTCCCCAGGCCCCAAACTGTGATCTAAAATCAACTTTTCCTCTCATGAACTTGATTATCTCAAATATTTGTTATAAAAGCTGAAAGCCAACTAATACAAATGTCACCCAAATTCTAAGCCTGAATCATTTTTCTACTGTTCCTGTAAATGGTACTCACGTACTTCCGTTCTTTCCAACTGCAAGTCTATCACTCCAGCAGAAGTCACAGACAGACAGACAGACAGACAGACACACACACACACACACACACACACACACACACGCACACACACACCAGTGGCAGCACCACCACCACCACCAAGTACAAATGACAACAATAAAAAATAAAACCCAGGGGCTTGCTGCTCTTGCCAAGATGTATTCATTTACCAGCATGCATAGTGGCTCACACCCTAGTAGCTCAAATGTCCTCTGCTAACCTCCATGGGCACCAAGAACTCAAGTAGTGCACATACATAGTGAAGGTAAACACTAATATACAGAAAAATAAAAAGAAATACATCTTAATTTTAAAAAATAGTGGCACTTTCATTTTGGGGATCATAAACAGCTATTTAATTGGACTTATGGCCCACTAAGTGGGAGAAAAATCATTTGTGGTACTGTAAATATAGCCAAGTACACCTGGTTGGGGAGGTCACAGACCCCTATGTAGAATCCCCTGCCATTTTTCTAGATCAGTGTAATTACTTGCTATATTCTGAAAAACTACACTCACAGATAAGTGTACTTTTACCACTCATCAAAGAAGCTTCTCTTTGCAACAAATAGAGACAATTACAGAGGTCTATAACTGGTCCAATTGCAAATAATGATTGTGGGTTACCCAGCCCTAGTTGACACGTGTGCAATGTCATCTCTACACCTAAGGCTCTGGGAATATGGAAGAGGGAGTGGGAGGAAACAAGAGCCAGTGGAACTGGATGATATTTGCTGCTAGGTAATTCATTCTAGATGTGATTAGGAGGCTTTACCCAAGACATCTGCATAATGAAAACACGAGTTGACATGCCAGTGTGGATAGGGGAAACGTCACATGGTTCCCTGCTCTAGATGAGCTATAGACAATCAATAGATGCGGAGGGAGGAAAAATATTTTTTCTCAAGGGACTAGTTCCATGAGAGCCTATCTAATCCCAAATGGTCAGGCCTAAACACATGTACACATGAGCACTGAGTGGACTCATTTACATTTTAAACATACATGTATATACATATATGTGTATGTATATGTAACAATAATAAGGAGAAGACAAGAAATTGAGAAAGTTGGGGTGCTTAGGAAGAATTGTATGGGGGAGTCAGAGAGGTGGAAATGATACAAATGCAATAATGTAGGAAATTTTCAAAAAGATTAGCTCTTCCCTTCCCAACAACTATCGGTTGTCAATAGTTCCTTAGGTATGTATAGGATTTCCTATCCACTCCCACTGCTATGCTCAGATTTTTGTTTGGATCAAATTTATGTGGGACTTGCGTATGCGGTCACCACTGCTATGAGTGCATATGAGTAACTGCCCAGCTGTCAGAAAAGCTCTATTTCCTTGTGGTCAACCCTCAAATATAGCTCTTAAAATCTGTCTGCCCCTTTTTCTGCAATGATCTCTGAGCCTTGGGAGGCACAGTCTTGATATAGGTGTAATATTCAGGAGTAAACAGTCTGCAGCCACTTATTCACTACATGTTGGCCATTTGTGGATCTCTGTGTTAATGACCATCTGCTGCGTGAAGATGTTTTTATGGTGCTTTAATCTGTGAGTATAATAACTCAGGAGTTGATTTAATGATACATCAATTTAGCAGAATAGCACCAGTGGGTTCTCCTCTATGGTTCACGACCTGCCTTGCCATAAGCCCCTAGCATGGTATCAGTGCCAGGTATGAACTCCATCTTGGGTATATATTACATCTAATCAAAAGTGGTTGGTTACTTCCATAACCTTTGTGCTACTACTGCATCAGTGGATGTATCTTGCCAGACCAGTTGTTGAAGATTACAGGATTCATAAATGGAAAAGGTATAATCATGCCTCTCTTCTAGTACCAGGCATAACACTTTCCAGCACTATGAAAGCTTGTCAGTAGGGTTTTGAAGTCAATATATGCTTGATTTCTCCTTGTATTTTCAACAATTCGTGTTTGTAGCATTTTATTCAATAGGCTCAAAATATCATGTTCTGATGGGTAACCAAGAACAAGGACAATGACAATGACTAGAATTGTTTGAGCATCCAAGGAAACAGTGATCAACAGCTTCAATAAAGGGTGTTTATCACTGGCATTGGAATCTTATGTTGGTAGACTATGAGACTATGGTGTCTAATAGGAGTGAGGTCCCCCTTTACATGGCAGCTTTTTTTGTTTGTTTGTCAAAATTTTTTTATTGAGGTTTTGTACATTTCTTTGTACAGTTCTTAATTAAATTTAGACCCCCTTCCCCATCCATGCTCCCATTCCCACCCCTACTGGACCTCATGCATTCCTCCATACATGTTTTTTTTTTAACTTTATTGAGAATTTCATACATGCATATAAGGTGTTTTGCAAATACATGCCCACTTCCTCCCCTCCAACATTCTCCCCTCTGAAGAGGTAACCCTAAAATCTTTTAAGGATTAGATACAAGCTCCCAAATACTTTTAGAGATTTTTGGCCTTGGAATAGAGTATGTTACTAACAGGCCCAAGTACATTTTGACTTTCAGCCAAGAAACTGGCTACATTTCTTTGGGGTCTTATTTTTTATTTTTATTTTTTGGTCTTTTTGAGATAGGGTCTCTCTGTAGCTCCAGCTGTTCTGGAACTCACTACGTAGACCAGGCTGGCCTTGAACTCACGGAGATCTGTCTGCCTCTGCCTCCCGAGTGCTGGAATTAAAGGTGTGCCCCACCACATCTTTTTACTCTAACTGCCTAGCCAATTCCTACCTCCTATTCTTATCACACTATCTTCTGAAGGGGTTACCCAAATTGCCAAGAGGGAATAGGGACACAGAGGGATGCAGACCTCTCTGGCTTCTTCCATGCTGAACAGGGATGCAGGGCAAGGCAATTGGAGTACCCCTTCTGTGGGTCTATCTAGAAGATTCCCAAATTGCATAACTCTTGTCTTTAAGGGGAAAGAATTCCTGGAATTCAACAAAAAGGTCAATAAAACACAACACAACCTCTGGGTCACATTAAAAGCAGTCCTAAGAGGGAAGTTCATAGCTCTAAGTGCCTACATTAAAAATTAGAGAGAGCCCAAATAAATGACTTAACACTGCAACTCAAGGCACTGGAAAGGGTAACTTTTTAAATCTCTTTTTATATTATGTATGTAAATATGCTAAGAAGGATCTATAGTGGCAGAAATCCATATGGCTTTTTCCAAAGGCCTTTAGTGTTATTCATCCCTCTTCAGAGTCCTTCTGCCCTGCCCTTCTAGTCCCCTCCCCATTTAACCTTTCCTTCTCAATTAGTCCTCTTTTCCACTTTATATCAATGCATTCTAGTCATCTTATACTAAGAACAAACATACTCAGAATGAAACCAGAGAAACCATCTCATTCATGAGAGCCCATAAAGCATAAAATATTATAATATATCTGATGAAGGAAGTGACGTTATGTAATAAAACTGCAAAACATTGAAGAAGGTACAAGAAGATGGAAAGACCACCCATGTCTGTAAATCAGTAGAATTATATTGTGAAAAAGGCCATCCTACCTAAAGCAATCTACAAATTCAAACAATACACATTAAAATTCCAAGAGAATTCTCATAGAAATTGAAAAAAAAACTAAAATTTCATATAGAAATACGCACACACACGCGCGCGCACACACACACAGACACACACACACAGGCACACACACACACACACATAAGCCTGGGATAACCAAAATAATCATGAACAACGAAAGACCTGTTTTTAGGGATTACCATCCCTGACCTCAAATTACACTACAAATTTATATTACAAACAGCATGACCATGGCATGAAAACAGACACATTGATCAATGGAATAGAACCGAGGACCCAGAATTAAGTTTACAAAGTCGCAGCTACCTTCTTTTTTGACAAAGAGCCACAAATACACACTAGAGAAAAGACATCGCTTTCAACAAATCATGCTGGTCAAACTTCATAGCTACATGTGGAAAAATAAACACAGATCTTTATCTCTCACCATGCACAAACTCAACTCCAAATGGATCAGTACCTCAACTTGTCTTAATACCCTGAATCTGATAGAAATAAAAGTAGGGACTACACTGTAACTTAGGTGTAAAGGAATGGTCTTTTTGAACAGAACTTCTGCAGCACAGACATTAAGTCCAATAACTGACAAATGGCAACTCAAGAAACTAAAACACTTTTGTACAGCAAAAGACAGCATCACTTGAGTGTAGAAACAACATTCAAAATGGGGAAAAAATCTTAACCAGCTATATTTATGACAGAGGGTTAGTATTTAGACTATATAAAGAACACAAGAAACTAAACACATCCCCCCTACCTCCACCCCACCGCCCAAAAATAACCTAAAAATTGGGGCAAAGAACTGAACAGAGAGTTCTCAAAAGATGAAACACAAATGACTAAGAAATATTTTTTAAATGCTCAATCTTTAGCCATAGTGGAAAAATGTATTAAAACCCCTTGGTGATTTTTTTCTTATCCCAGTCAGAATGGTTAAGGAGCCAAAGAACCAACAATGACAAATATTGGAGGGGAAGTGGAAGCACTTCTTCACTGTGTTGGGAGTGCACACTGGTAGAAGCACTATGTAAATGAATTTTCAGGTTTCTGAAGAAGTGAGAAATTGATCTACCATGTGGTTCAGCCATACTACTCTTGGGCATTTACTCAAAGGCCTATTTATACCCTACTACAGATACCTGTTCATTAATGTTCTTTGCTGCTCTGTTCATAATGACCAGGGAATGGAAACAACCTAGATGCCCATTAACTGATAAATGGATAATGAAACTATAGTATATTTCTACAATTCGCAGATCAATGGATAGACTCAGAAAGACAAATGTTCCATATTCTGTCTTATAAGTTGATGCTATCTTTGAATCTAAGGATACACTTGTTTCAGTTGGAAAATCCATAGATATCAGGGAACTAGTAAATTGTCATGTTCGGAAGGTAGACTTCATAAGAACAACCTATTGCATTTTAATTTGTGAATAACTTGGACATGGAATTAAGTTGAAAATTCACATGTCAAAGTTAACTAAACATGCAGCTTACAAAATTTCATGGATATATTAATATGATTTATTAGTTATTTCAATCACTATGTGATATTTGATTATATTTTCTTCTACTTTAACCCTTTCCATGGTCCCTTTTATGAAACTATTTTCTTATTTCTTCTTTCAGTATTTCATAGACCATATGAAATAAAAATTGAAAATACAGTTGTGAAATTTTGAAAGCTCTTGTTTTGAAACTATAGCTTCCAAAAATGGTCCACATCTGCCAGAAAAAAATCATACCTCTTTTAAATTTTTCTTCATTTTCAATGGGATTTGACTTGTTATAATGATTCCATCTTGGCTTCCTTGCTTCCAAATGAATTTATAATAGATAAGAAAACCAATATTTTAATAAATAGCCACCCAAATGCCAAACTGAGAATGTCTATATGCCATATTATATAATTTTAATTTGGAAAGCACACAATTATCTTTTTTGTCATAGATAAGAAAAAATATGGGGTTTGAGAGGTTGGTCAGTGGTTAGGAACTTTGGCTGCTCATTCAGTGAATCTGGGTTTGGTCTCAGCACACACATCTGTTGGGTAGTTTGTTCACAATTTCCTATAGCCCCACCTCTAAGGGACTGGCATCCTCTTCTAGCCTCTAAGAGCACTGTACACATGTGGGAATACACACACACACATACACACACACATACACAGAAACAAATATTAAGAAAGAAGTTATCAAAATCAGTTATTTGAGTAGGATCTACTAACCCAAGGCACAGTTCTTCTCTACTCAAAGATAATTCATTCAAGGCATCTCATCATCTTTGTGTATATGCACACAATACCAAGTTTTCAGCTTAGAAGTGGAGCCATGTAAAATCTAAATTCATAAGTCAAAAGGGAATAGTGCTTTGTTATAAAAAAGACAAAATAAATATTTTAAAATATTTTGTCAATCTAGTAAATAAAATAAATGATTTATATGAAAATCTCTACAAGGGACTTGAGAGACAACTCAGAGATTAAGAGATTGTAGTGTACTTTCTAAGACCTGAATTTAATTCTGAGTACCCAGGTCTGATGGCACACAATCTTCTGTAATTCCAACTCCAAGGGATTTGAGATGCTTTTCTGGACTTCGTGTGCTCTAGCACTCACACATGCACATGCTTCCACATAGACATACATATACACATAAATAAAAATAAATATTTAAAAAACAGTACTGAAAATCTCTTTATTGTAATAAGTCAAATTTGAATAGATGGGTAAATGTGACCAATTTAAACATAAAATAGGTGCATTCAGTTGGGAGAGGGCCATGGGTAGAATAGAGCTGAGACAAAAACTTCAGTGCCTAAATAAGTTACTGAAGTTATTCACTAGGTATACTTCTGAAGTAGTTTTGTATGTCTCAGTGTAATAGTACTGTTGTGGTGGTTGGTAAATGTTTATTAAATCAACCTAGAGAATTTTGTAACCAGAACCAGAGAAGAGACTCGGCAACTACTAGGATGGCTTCTAACAAAAATAAGAATCTCTCAAAGTCCGCTTAAGAATGACCTGGACTTTTAGCATTTCCATATTATTTCCATATATTTATTCACTTGAGTCACTGAGTTCCATAGGGTGAGGTAGACCAGCTCACTTGGGTTTAAATTGATAGATTTCTTCTGCGAGACTTCTAATAAGTGGAATGCATCCCATGAGAAGACTTCCATTTCCTGGGAATGAGTTCATATGCTAACTGCCTTTTAAACCCAAATTGGCAAATAATGGACTGAATTTCATCTATTATTAATCAAGCTATTATCCTCTGCTCATAGCCTGAAGACTGAAACAGGAATCTATATCTGTCTTTGTAGATGTAGATGATAAGCCCCAAAGGGATTGGCTCAATAAATACTATCTGATTAGTAAGACCTCTGCCCATCACTCAAAAGTCATATGTAAATGTTTGTATGTTTCAGGGGTGATTGATGATGAAGTCATATTACAAACAAGACCTCTTTCCATGTTGGTTTCATAGAGGGGCCAAATCATAAAATCATCAGTTCCTAGGTTCTCAATCAGGCTTCTTTAAATGTTCTTCTTTTGTGTGTGTGTATATGGATAGAAAAATAAATATTGTAAGCCCTCTTGGCCATGAGGTCAAATTTGCAATGGTGAAACTTCACACTTTTGACATGAAAGTAGCCGAAGACAAAGAAGCAAATCATTTTGCTGTCTTCTAGTATATAATCTGTGAAAAATGTGGAGCCTCACTTCAAAATAAGAGTTCTGGAGAGTCAGAGTTGTGAAAGCAATGCCCCTTATTATATGAATTTGTAAACCCAGGATATAGACCAGCATGCCAGACACACTGAGTACAGAAAACAGTTTCTATGGCCCTGAATGTAGGCCCCTTCATCCCATTCCCTATTGGTTGACTAATCACAAGTGTACCATCTTACAAGTCATCTAATTCTACTCTTTACTGATTGTGCTTGTCTATTTCTCAACAAAGATCATATGTATGTTTAGCTCCATGATTTACATCCTGTTCATTGTATAACATCACATGCACAGCCACTCTTGGCTGTTAATAATTTTCGACTCTAAACTTCTAGTTTCTTTGAGGTAGGGAACACCTAAGCTAGCACAGTTTCAATGGGGTGGGGTGCTGTCTTAGCAGGCTTAGCAGAGGCAAAGTGTTTTCTGTCTATCTGTAGCTAGACTTATACTGGTTCAAGGTATTTTTGAAAATGGATCCTATTTTTAACTCTTTCTTTGGGGGGGGGTCATTTCATTTTCTTGTGGGGGTTGTATGGTTTTTATTGAATTTTTGTGTATTTCATATAAAACATCTTAATCATACTTACACCCCCTCCCCCATGTGTACCCCTTACCCATAGCCCCCACTGGATTTCTTACATTCTGTCATGTATGTTGTCATATTCAGTGAAGTTCATATATGCAGATGTCCCTCAGTGCATGTTCATCCACTGGGGTCTCTTCAGCCTAACTAGAGTCTCTTTCTTGAAGATCAACTTTCCCTCACTCAGCAGTGGTCATTTATAAATAGTACTTCAAATAAGATTGGAGCCTGCTGCCCGTTTCCCCAGTCTGTGCAGGGTTTTTGTCCGGATGTGCATGGTTCTTGTGTATGCTGACACCATTGCTGTGGATTCATATAAGCAAGGTCCCAGGAGTTCATAAGACTCTTTTTCCATTTCATGAACCTCCTCTCCTTGGTCTTACAGTCTTTCTGCTTCCTCTTCCACAATGGTCCCTGAGTCCTGGGAGCGAGTAACATTGTACATAATCTTATTCCCCGTGTTTTGGACATTTGTGAACTTTTGTTTTCATTACCCTTTGTTGCATGAGGGAGCTTTGATGATGTGAGTTGAGAGATGCATTACTATTTTTCTCCCCCTTGTTCCACTATGTTCTGTGAGCTGTAGGTGTAGAGAGGTGCCATTGTAGATGCATCATTAAGGATGGGCATTTCGCAGACACATTCTCTCTGTGTGACCAGTTGTGGAACTATGTAAT
Source organism: Nannospalax galili (assembly GCF_000622305.1). Classification (NCBI taxonomy): domain Eukaryota; kingdom Metazoa; phylum Chordata; class Mammalia; order Rodentia; family Spalacidae; genus Nannospalax; species Nannospalax galili. Next base: position 2,863,412 of record NW_008354502.1, read on the forward strand.
ACTCTCCATCTGTTACAAAAGAAGCTTCCTTGTGAGTGGTGACTGGCATACTTGTCTGTAAATATAAGGATCCATATTTAGCATATAATACTTTGTCTAGAGATGTGACAGATTTATGGTTTTCTTTAAGATCTATAACTTCTCCATCCATGTGTATTTTGCTATGTTTACAGTACCACATACGAGTTCCCTCCAATTGACTGGGCTTTAAGTCCAATTAGGCAGTTCTTGATTAGCCCCAAGATCACAGTGCCAATACTGCTCCAATGTGGTTTGCTGTGCCATTCATTGTTGTGATTATTAGAGATGGATATACATGCATCTCTACAATATGATGAGTCCTTTAGGTTTATGCTGAGGAGTTGAATAACTGCATCATATGGTAGGTTCATTTTTAGTTTTTAAGAGTTCTACATACTGCTTTCCATAGTGATTGACCAAGTTTGCAATCCCACCAGCAACATTTTTTTTCTTTGGTGATAAATCTTACTGGGGTAAGATGAAATCTTAAAGTGGTTATAATTTGCATTTCTCTAAATACTAATGATGCTGAACACTTTAAAGATGTTTCTTAGGTATTTTGTTTCTTCTCTTGAGAACTCTCTATACACAATCTTTTAATTTGGTTATTTTTTTGTTTGGATTCTTTATTTTTTGAGTTCCTTAAGTAATCTGGATATTAAACCTCTTTTAGATGTGTCACTGGTAAAGATTTCCTCTTACTCTGTGTGTTTTCCTCTTCACTGTCTTGATGGTTTCTTTTTCTGTACAGAAGCTTTTTAGTTTAATGAGGTCCAAATTGTTAATTGTTGACCTTAATTTCTGAGCAACTGATGTCTGATTAGAAAGTCTTCAGCTACATGTTCTACGGTACTACCTGTGTTTTCTTGTAATTTCAGAGTTTCATGTTTTATATTGAGGGCTTTGATTCATCCGGAGTTGACTTTTGTACAGGGTGAAAGATAAAATTTTAATTTCATTCTTCTATAGGTAGAGATCCAGTTTTGCCAGCACCATTTGTTGAAGATGCTGTCTTTCTTCTATTTTTCTTATTATTCCAACATAGAAAGGGTATTGCTTTTTGTAGATGGATTTGGTAACCTATCACATTGATGAAAGTGGTGATCATTTCTAGAAATTGCCTGGTTGAATTTTAGGGATATCTAATACACAATATGTCACCTGCAAATAGGGATAATTTGATCTCTTCTTTTCCACTTAGTACTACTTTAATTTCATTTTCTTGTCTTATTGCTCTGACAAGAGTTTCAAGCACTATATTCAAAAATGTGAAAATAGTGGACAGCCTGTCTGGTTCCTGGTTTTAATGGGAATGCTTCCAGTATTTTTTTCCATTTAGAAGGAGATTTGGCGTGGGTTTTTTCTTATAGCTTTAATTGTGTTGACGTATGCTCCCTCCAGTCCAATTCCTCTAGAACTTTTACCATAAATGCATGTTGGTTTTGTCAAAGATTTTTTTCTGTATCTATTGAGATGACTATGTGATTTTTGACTTTGAGTCCATTTATATGATATATAACCTTTATTGACTTAATGAATATTGAACCATCCCTGTATTTCTCAAATAAAGTCAACTTGATCATGGTGGATGATCTTTTTGATGTGTGTTTGTATACAGTTTGCAAGTATTTATTGAGAATTTTTGAATCTATGTTTATTAATTATATATGTCTACAGATTTCTTTTTTTGTTGTGTCTTTACTTGGTTCTGACATTAGAGTGATGCTGTATTTATAGGAGCTTGGGAGTTCTCCTTCTGATTCTCTTTTTTAAAATTTGTTTTTATTGAATATTTGTGCATTTTATACAGAATGTCGCAAAGAATATTAATCATCATTATACCCCCATCCTTACTGGCATGTTCCCACAGCCCCCCTCCCCACTGGAACCCATATAGTCTGTCGTCCTTAGTAAGGCCCATTATGTCAGGTCAGTGTTCCCAGACGTTCCCCTGTATAGGTCCATCCACTGAGGTCTATGCGACGGACCAGCCCAGACCAGAGCACTCAGTCTGACGGAAACAGGGAATCGGAGAGTGGGCAAGGATTCTGCAAGTGACAAACAGACACAACACAAGAGATGGTTGATGATCTGAATGTAATTTTCTAAAGTGGAGCATCAGATTTTATACAAGTTACAGAACAAGATTTTGCAAGCATCAGGTTGATTTCATGGCTAATCATTTTTTTAGAAATACAATTCAAAATCAAAGCAATAAAGCACAGTGTAGAGTGTTCT
>NW_008354502.1:2866073-2877255 GCF_000622305.1 Nannospalax galili
CGTAGGCAAGTCCTAAGTCTGTCTTAACTAAAGGCAGCAATCTTCTTTCAGTATCCCTTTAATCTCCTTGAGTCAACTCTAGGAACTGAAGTAGGGGGATTATTTACAAATAATTCTTCTTGCTGTAACTTATCTAGAATTTTCCAAGGTTGCCTATTCTTAGCTACTTTACTTATTGTTTGAGCATTTGGAGGAAGTCTAATATTGGGCAACTGAGTTCCCAGGAAATATCCGTATCTAGTCTCTCTTTAGGTGGGCCTAATGACCTGAGTAGGTACAAAGCAGTTCCTCTATGAGGAAAGAACAGGAATAAAGACAGCAATGAAGACAAGAACTCAAGCAGAACAGCCAAGGACATAGCATGCTCTTTTAACACAGCCATTCTCCAGGAAGCATTCTTCCTTTGAAGTTTTCTCAGCCTCGACTCATGGAGAGTTCCTCATGCGGGCTCCACTGGAGGTGGAGTGACAGGTCTAGACAGCCTATCAAGAGACTCTATTTTTTGAAAAAATTTAAGTAGTATTGCTTGTAGATCTTCTTTAAATGTCTGATAGAATTATGCTATGGATCCATCTGAGCCTGAATTGTTTTTTTAGTCAGGGGGTTTAATATTAATGTTTCAAGTTCCTTATTTGTAATAGGACTATTGATTTCTTCTTGGTTTATTTAGTGTGGTTCCCATGAATTTAAATACACATCCATTTCTTTTAGGTTTTCAAGTTTAATAGAGTACAGGTTTTTAAATTCTCTTATAATATTCTGGATCTTTTTAGTGTCTATTGTGATGTTTTCCTTTTCATCTCTGATGTTTATGTTTTGGATTTGCTCTTTCTTTTTGTTAACTGGGTTAAAAGTCTATCTTGCCTATATTTTCAAAGAACAAGCTCTTAGATTCATTGATTCTTTTTTTGTTTATTTCTACTTCATTAATTTATGTTCTGATTTTTGTTATTCTTGTGTGCTGGATTGAGGTTTCTTTGATCTTGCCTTTCCAGAGTCCTGAGCTACAATGCTACGTCATTTATTTTTGCTCTCTCTGATTTTTTTTTTTTTGACAGGATCTTACTAATCTCCAGTTTTCCTGAAAGTCACCATGTAGACCAGGCTGGCCTCGATCCCACAGAGATCTACCTGTCTCTGCCTCCTACTTGCTGGAATTAAATACACACTCTACCACACCAGACTTTTTCTGCTTTTTTTAATGTAGGCACTGAGAGCTTTAAACTTCCCTCTTAGGAGTGCTTTTTTGTTGTTGTTGTATTGTATTATGCTTTTCCTTTAGTTCGAGGAATACTTTAATTTCTTTCTTAATTGCTTCTTTGACTTATTCATCATTCAGGAGTGTATTGCTTAGTCTTAACAAGCATGTGTAGTTTCTAGAGCTTCTTTTGGTGTTGATTTTAAGCTTTATTGTGATATGTTCTGAAAGAATACATGGAATTATTTCTCTCTTTTTTTGTATTTGTTGATGATTGTTTTGTACTCCAGTATATGGTCAATTTTTTAGAAAGTTCCAAGTTTTGCTGAATATAAAGTGTATGCTTTGTTGTTTAGGTGGATGGAGTATTCAGTAATTGTCTGTTAGGTCCATTTGAATGTATGGTATAATTTAATTCAACTGTCTATGTTTATTCTTTGTCCAGTTGACCTATCTATTGGCGACAATGGGGTATTGAAATCCTTTTCTACTTCTGAATTGGGGTTAATCTGTGTCTTAAAGTCCTGTAGTATTTTATTTTTTTCCTGAAAGTCAGTGCACCAGATTTTGGTTCACGTATGTTCACGTCTGTAATCACTTCTCTGTCAATTGGTCCTTTGATCAGAATGAAGTGACCCTCTTTACCTCTCCTGATTGGTTTTAGTTTGAAGTCTATTTTGCCAGATATTAGAATTGCAATCCTGGATTGTTTCTTAGTGCCAATTGCTTGGAATATTCTTAATCACCCAAGGCAAATTCTTTACTGTTTTGATTAGTACTGCTTGGAATGAAACAAATATAAATACAGAAATGGAACAGTATTTACCTGCCTCTGAAAGAAAAGAGGGTAATTTGGAAACTATTGTTCAACTGATAGAGAATTCAGCTTTGGAAATGAAGAGATCTGTGGAAACGGATACTGGTGATGGTTACGGAGCAAGGTGTTAACATATTTAAAAAGCTGCATGTGTTGAAAGGCACTGAACTATATACTTTAAAAATTTTAAATCCTCTATGGAACTCACTTATATCCTCTATGAAATCTTAAAGTATACCATTTCTTTTGATAATTATTTGAAATGCAAATGATTTAATATTAGTTTTTGTTTTGAGACAGGATTGCCCTGTACCCCAAGCTGGTCTGGAACTCATTATTGTAGACCAGGATGTTCTCAGTCACAAAGAGATACATCTACCTCTGCCTCCTGACTGTTGGGATTAAAGGCATGTGCCACCATGCCCAGTGTACTTTGTATTTAATGCATTCTTCCTTGATGCCTTCAAGGAAATTCTGTAGATGCAAAAAACTACCACTTTTGAAATTTTTGTGTGCATGTGTGTATGTGTGTGCATGTGTGTGTGTGTCCCTGTATGTGTGTCCGTGTGTGTATGTGTGTGTGTGTGTGTATGTGTGTGATGTTTAAGAGCATCTATCATTTTAACTTAAAACCTTCTTGAAGGGTGTGAAACTTTCATTTATTACCCTTTTTTAAAAGATTTAAAAACCTGAAGAGGTTAGAAGAAAACAGAATTCTGAGTCAATAGTAAAACCACATTCTTCTTAAATGATCCATTCTTACATTAAAAGCTGATTAGATTCCAAATTGTTAAACTCACCCCAACAACAAATATTTAGATGGTATTCAAAGAGCTATTTAAGCAATTAATATTAGTCTGTCTCTAACGTTATATGCAAATAAGATATTTACATAAAACAGAGCGTAATTAACTTCATAATATTCTATTTTCCACAAAAGTAGGTCATAATTCTTCACTGACACATGGAAGCACTATTTCTTTTTCCTTCCTCTAGGATAGATAACTTCAACTATCATATTTCAACACTGCACAAAGATCAGTAAGAGGAATTTAATGTAAAAGTTTCCTACCTCCACGAGTTCCTACTTTTCAGAAAAGAAGAACTCACTTTGGGGTTGTAAGGAGACTTTAAGGTTACCCAATTTACCCTTCTGAAGTATGAATTGAATGCATAATTAGAAAAGAGTTACAATTGAGCCAATTCCAGGTTCAATCTAAAAATACTTTTGGTTCTGGATATGTGCTCTGTGTGACAGTAAAGGTAAAAAATCTCACACAGAACCTCTTATTTTGTCATGGCAGGATACACTGTCTCAGATAAAGCTGATGCTAAGAAGACAAAATTCACAGTCTTCAGGATGCAGCTGTCACACAGGTATGAACAAATGATTTAAAAATCTGAATGTATTTCACATGGTCTCTCTGATGAGATTTATTAATTAATTTCTGAAGTGGTAAGCACATAGTCTTAGTAAGACCTTCTGGTGACATGTGAAATACTTGAGACAAAAATTTTAAAAGAGAAAAAGCATTATTTGTTATGTTTTGATTTGAATTTGGCTCAAAACTTCAGAGGTTTTGGTCCACGGTCAGTTGGCTCCATTCCATTTATTCCAATGGCAAAGCAAAGACATCTTGGAGGAAAAGACATATCAAGTGGTAAGGACAAGATACGACCCCAAGGACATTCCTCCAGTTAACTACTTCTTCTAACTTTAAAATTTCCTGTGCCTCCCACAAGAATGCCACCAGCTAGGGACTAATACTATGCCACATAAGAGTCACGAGTCATCTCATATTCAAACCATAGAAGAATTTCCTAGAAAGAAAAAAGCCCCACATTGACGGAGGCAGAGGCCACAAGAGTATGGGAGCCTTTTGTTCTGAAAGTTAAGAAAAGCAGATTTTTCTTTCTTGATAGGAATTTAAACATGAGACTCGATCAAGGAATACACATTCTTATGCCTAGGTCATAGAAATTTTCCAAGCAACTAAATTACACTTCAAATTGTTTGCAAATATATTTACTAAATGCCTGGGTTTAAGGAAGCACAGAGTTTATTATTATTATGTATGTCTTGACTTATCTGCCTTCTGCCTAGAGTACTTACGTAGTTGCCCATTTGGGAAAAAAAGAAAAAGAAAATGCGGTAATACTCTGAAATGATTTCTGATGATCTTTTAGATCTTTGGGATAGAATTTTATTTTTTATTTTTTTGCTGTTTCTCTGCATTATTCAATTCTCATCTATAATACCTACTGATACATATGTTGCATATACTTGCATCCCTCAATAAACAATGGATGTAGAATTCACTATTATTGTATAATGAGGTACCTCCCACACACTATCCTAAAGTGTGATAGTCACAGAGCTTGAATAATAATATATGATTGTACCAGTGATGAAATCTTTGTGTGAGTCACACTTCCATTAGAAGTTGCATCTTGAAATCAAAAGGAATTTTGGCTTTAAATATAAGTATGTTGGAATTTAATATATTTATTTCAGCCTTTTCCAAATCAAATTTTAGAAATAATAATGTTTAATATTTTATTTTTTTATTATTTTTATTTTATATGTATGAGTGTATTGTTGCATGTAAGTGAGTGCATCCGTGTCCTGAAATTCCACTAAGTTCAGAAGAGGCCTTCAGATTCCCCTGGAACTGGAGTTAAGGACTGTTCCTAGCCACCTCGTGGGTGCTGGAAATCGAATCTGGGTCCTCTGCAAGAGCAGTCAGTGCTCTCAACCATTGAGCCATCTCTCCAGCCTGAAATAATAATGTTAATACCAAAGGAAAATAACACTTTTGTGTATATGCAGTAAAATGTTGCCTTTGTATTCTGAGTTGATAATCTTCCTTAATTTCAAAAGTCATGATAGCATTATACAATATTTAGTTCATATATCGAATCTATTACTGGAGATCATGTTGAGCTTTTATAAAAATGAATGAGACAGGGAAGGAGAGATGGCTCAGTGGTTAAGAACACTGTTTGTTCCTGCAGAAGACCCAGGTTCAAATCCCAGCACCCACATGGCAGCTTACAACTGTTGGTAACTCCAATTCCAAGGAATCTGACAGCCACTTCTGTCTTCCGCAGGCATTGCACAACACAGGTCCACTTACCTACACACAGGCAATACATGCATACACATAAAATAAAAATAATAAAAATATTTTTAAAAAATGAATTAGACAATTTAAAGACTATATTTCTAAAATTCAGAATTGGGAGTTAATTTGCCTATTACAGCTAGCAGATTTAAGGAGAAAATATCTTAGAAAAGAATAAATTATTTCAATTTATTTCTATGCTATACATTTTAAATTTCATATAAATATCTTGGAATATCTGTAGACCATAAATTCGATTCCCTTATGATTTGTCATGATTTTAAAATCCTACACATATGTTTTTAAAGTAAAGATAAGTGACTTTTTTTTAATAAGAAAGACTTCAGTAGTTGTCTTTCTGAGAGTACTACTTTCTGATATTTTAAACATCAATTTTAAAAAATCAAGCATTTTAGAAAATTGATGAAATATTATATCAGCAAACCAGTCTCAGTAATCTGAGTCCTAGCATCTGTCAATGTCCCCAGTTCCTACTCTTTCTTAATTCTTACCATTTAAGGTCCAGTCATGAACTCTTAATATCTTCAAATAATTATCGCTGAGAAACTGAAAATATATAAAATTCCTGTATCACTATCTTTATGACTCAGAGTGGCACAGTTTTTGTTTAATACAGAATATGCATACTTTTTAGTGTTAGTAAAAAAGAAGTTTATAAACCCCTATGAAAGATGGGCAAAATTCGGTATCAATAGTTTTCTTAAGAAATGCAACTCTGGGTGTGGTGGTATGCACCGTTTAATCCCAGCTGTAGAGAGGCAGAAGCAGGTGGATCTCTGTGAGGTCGAGACCAGCCTGGTCCACATCATGACTTCCAGGAGGGCTGGGACAAAGGAGACCCCGTCCAAAAAAAAGCAAAATAAAACAAAACAACAACATAAATATGCAATCATGCAGCTGGAGAGATTGCTCAGCGGTTAAGAGGACTGATCTGGAAGACTTGGCTCAGTTGTAGTACCCACACGGCAGTTAACAATTGTCTATATAACTCCAGTTCCAGGGGATCCAACCCAATTCTCCTTTCCTCCATAGCTGTTTCACTACATGGATGTACTTACATATATGCATGCAAAACACTCATACACATAAAATTAAAAATGATAAATAATATATTTTTAATTTAAAGAAAGAAATGCAGTCATACTGGACATGGTAACAAACATTTTTAATCCCAGCACTTGAGAGGCAGAAGCAGACAGATCTCTGTGAGACACAGGCCAGTCTGGTCTATATGGTAAGTTCTAGGCCAGCTGGGGCTAGAGGGAGACTCTGTCTCAGCACCCACTTCCCACCAAAAGAAAACTGAAATCACATAAGTGGTAACATTTTCAGGATCAAATTCAAAATAAATGACAAAACTATAGGTGGAAAAATCCCCCAAATTTAATATAATAATAGTTTTCTAAAAAACTGTATGGATTAAAGAAGAAATCAGAAGAAAAAATTTAAATGTCTGAAATACTAAAAATTAAAATCATGTTAAAGTTTTTGAATCATAAGTACTCAGAAGAAAATTCTTATCTTTTAAATATTCAGACCGAAGATTAAAAAGAGCTGAAATCAAGGTTTTAAAGATTATATTACAGGGGCTGGAGAGATGGCTCAGCAGTTAAGAACACTAGCTGTTCTTGCAGAAGACCCAAGTTACAATCCCAGCACCCACATGGCAGCTAACAACTGTCTGTAACTCCAGTCCCAGGGAATCAAACAACCTCTTCTGACCTCTGCAGGCATTACACGACACAGGTGCACTTACCTACATGCAGGCTATACATGCATACAAATAAAATTTAAAAAATAAATAAAAATTTTTTAAAATATTATATTACAAAACTAAAAAGTTGAAAGAGATCAAAACTCAAAAAGAAGAAATAGGAAGAGAGAGAATTAAACTGAGTTAAGCCAAAATAAATATTACAAAGCTGAAATATCTAAAGGGGCTTGCAAGATTTATTTACTAAGAATATAGTATCCTTAGTATGAGATATACTAAAGACAAAGTTTTAACTGTGTGTGGTGGTGTACAGCTCTCTGGAGGCAGAAGCAGGGGGATCTCTATGAGCTTAAGGCTAACCTGCTGTACATAGTTCCAGGCCAGTCAGGGCTACAAAGTAGCAAGTGAAAAATAGAGGCCTGTTCCTACTGAATATAAGTGATCATGACAATATATAATTGTGATAATTCCCATTTACAAAAGCCATAATTCTGCTACTATGAATCCATGGAATGAAACTGAATATTTTGTATTAGAAGAAACAACACACAGCATACTTAGTACTGTATCCCTACAATTACCATATAATCTAGCTGTTATTAATTGCTCTACATAACATGTAAGCTAATTGATCTTGGAAAGATTAACTTTGCTTCTAAAACACATATATTAACTGTATTCATACTACTAGTGAATGGAGCCTGAAATACCAGAAGTAGCTATAGAGGATTCCAGATACTAGAAAAATGTAAAGAGTAAGGATTGGAGCTTCCCTGAGGAATCAGCAAGCTAAAGGGGTTGCAAGGTCTGTTTAACTTTTTGATCCCTCTCCATCCCTATGAATGGGATCAAGGGGAATGTCTATGTGCTACTTTTGAAAACTTCAATGTGAATAAACATTGAGTGCATGGACCAGATGGTTATAAAAATTGTAGTAAAATGACACATGCCTCCTCAGTGAGCAAATGAATGGACACAAGTATGTTTTCATGAATTTAAGTAATTTTCTTTTGTGGAATTCATGTAATTATCTTTATGGAGGACTGGATTCCTCTTCCAAGCTCATGGCTTGTTATAATGAAGGACTGTTGGATTTAACTTCACTCGCATAATAGATATGTTGCAAAAAATCCTAAAATTCTAACATGTGACTCATCAACCCTGTTATTTTCCATCATTTTCTCAAGCAATACTTTGCTCACTATAGACATTTAAAAATGTTTCCTTATGTTTCTTCCTCAGTGGAGTAGCAGGGATGTGACATGTGTTAGTGTACATCAGTGACTTTGATATCTTCATTATACTCTTGAATTTCTCCTTTTTCTTCAATAGTGGCTTCATTTTCTGATCCATAGAACAAAATAATTCAAGCAAGGAAATTCAAGCTATGATGAACAAAGTTATATTCATAGACTTATCTCTTTTAAAACTAAGCCTTTACCATCTGTTCTCTTTCTTTATGTGTTTAGGATGTATATAATTAACTGAGCAATCATGCCATAAAAGGAAGGCCATGAGTCATTTCACTGCATCTTGATAGTTTTTATACAGTACATCTGTTATGAAAAGATTTACTTCCAAACACATGTTTCAGGTAAAATTCAAAAGAAATCATTTTTTACCATCTGATCAACTCCTTCTAAAATGCACTGAAAATTCAAGTAAATCTGAGTGTTCATTTTCATGGAAAGCATACAGTAAGTTACAGAAAAGAAGGCTTGTTGGTCACTCATTGCTTATATTATTTGTGGAGATACCATATAACAGTCTATTTTATCTCCAACTATATTTCTGCTGTGGCTCAGTCGCTTTTACCAAACTTATTCTTCAACTTGATGTGCTTATTTTCTCTAATACTAATAACATGTTCTTTGTGCTCTGCTTGAAACATCATCAAAGACTTGAAAATCACCTGTATATAGCATAGCCTTCCAATCAAGCTATGCTTACATTTACCAGAGCATAGCATTTATATACTTTGAATGAAATTGCTTAATTATCCATTTTCACCAGTAGAGCATAAACTATGTTAAGCTGCAAATGTTATTTTTCTTGTATAACATAATGTCTTGAAAAATTAACAGTAGATGGTCCATATACTTGGAGAATCAATTCATTATTGTCAGTCCTAAACAAAAGTAGATGTGGCTGAAAATATAAAGTATTCACTGACTGATTAATATCTCAAGATAAGTCTTGAGTTATCTAGAATATTATATGACTAGAGGTAAAATTGGTGTCATTTTTCAAATGTTAGTTTTAAAGTCATAATGACAATTAAATTATGGGTATACATTTATATTGGTATTATTAGACATCTATGAATGCGTTTATGTGCTTTAGTAAAAGTTAAATTATGAAGTTACATGTTAGGACCTATGGAAACCTACAAATATAAAGGCTTCTTAAAGTACACAGAATCACCACTGAATTTTAAGAAGCATTGTATGATACAGTCCTCATCTCTTAGTCAAAAGACTGCTGCAACTATGTAAGAGAACTAGAGTTACACATGTATTGATCAAATATGGTTTATATTCAGAACCTAATAAATATTGCCAAAATTTTTATCCCTTTAAAATTTCTGTATTACTTTGATTCAGTTTTAATATGGCTTGTTTACTACTTGGTTGTGTTGTTTCCTTTGTAAATTACAATGACGATCATATTTTCATTAGTAGAGTAAAATAAATATTTAAAACAATATAAAATATTTAAAATACAAATGAGTAGACCTAACATATATTTTAAAAATATCTGGCACAGAGATAAAAAAGTTTCTAGAGAGCAAAAATACAGCGTAAATATAACCCATGGGATATAGGAATCCCAAAGCTCTATAAAAGCCTTACACTTTCTTAAAAAAAGTCTTGAGAGTCTCTTCTGAGAACTTTGAGGAATATAGACTATCAACCCTAAGATTCACCAATAGTTACAACTAAATGTATTTACACTAAACCCCCAAGGACTTATTCTCACTTTAAGTGTTAAATCAGTTTGATACAGGTGTGGAATTCTGTAGTGTCTAATTCTCTGAATGTTGGCAGGCTGTAGATTTCTGTGTTAATCTTTTCTACTACAAAGGAAAGTGTCTCTGGTGAGAATTGAGAAATACATTTATCTAGGGATATAATAATAAGTGATGAGGAAGCTCTTTAGTATATCTATTTGTCAGAATAACAGTATTAGGCTTTCCTCTCTGGCTTGTGGCCTGTCTCGCCAAATGTTCCTAGGCCTTATATCTATGTCAGAAGTGGGCTCTGTCTTATGAAACAGAGATTCAATACAATTAGAAAGTGACTGGTTACTCCCATAGTATTGATGCTACTACTGCACAAGAGGTCATATGTTGCCTGGCCAGCTGCTGCTGAAGAACATGGATTCACAGCTAGGTATGATTAATTGTTATTTTTTTTCTCAGTAGCATCCATTGAACTTATGGAAGCTAGTCAGTAGAGATGAAGATTGAAGTTAGTACTAGCTTGGTTCCCCCTACCCCTCTGACATATGTATATAGTTTGTTCAGGAGTAGGGTCTTATTGTCAAATTCTGATGAGTAACTAAGAGCAGGTTAACAGCTTCAAAAGGGGAAACCATCCCTGGCATTGGATTTTCATTTGCTAGTCAATGGTGTCTGATAGGAACAATGTCCCCCTGTTATATATCAAACTTCTGCCTCCAAAGTTTAGGTATCATTTTGGAAGATATGTGGAAAGACTGTAAGAGTCAGAAGTGGTACATGACTGCAAGGGTATAGAGTTTTCCAGGCAGCTGGGAAGTTACTCATATGAACTCATAGCAATGGAGACAGCATTCATAAGTACTATGTAAGCTCAAGCCAGACAAATCCCAGCATAGAAGCAAGGAAGTGGGTAAGAAACCCCAACTATGCCTGAGGAAGTAGTGGAAACGAATGTTTGCTTGTCAAGGAAGCATCATTCTCTATGAGGTATGTGATTCTTGGTAAGTTAACCAGGCTCAAGTAGATGAATTCACACTGAAGGACATTTGGGGACACACATTTCACTCTGTAAGAGGGATCTAAATAAAATAAAAATAGATTGTTTGAAATTTGCAAAAATTCAATTACAAAGAAGGAAAAGAAATTAATTAATGGAAGATGAACTCAGTATGATGAAAGACATTGAAAGGACTTTTTTTTGAAGAATTTTAGGATTCTGCTGTGGAAATAAAGTCAATAATGATAAGAAATAATAATGATAAGTTGTGAATTGAATTCCAATCCATCATCAGAATTCACAGAGAGAGAGAGAGAGAGAGAGAGAGAGAGAGAGAGAGAGGGGAGA
>NW_008354502.1:2877479-2883529 GCF_000622305.1 Nannospalax galili
GAGGAGAGAATGTAAATGAGTGTAAGTGAAATTTAACGATGCGATCTTTTTTTCTTGAATTTGCCAATTGGCAGAAGTGAGCCAGGAACATAAGGAACATAAGGAAAACTAGTTTATATTTTAGAATAAGAGCAAAATACAAAATCACCATGAACAATATTTATTGAAAGAGTCATAAACCCAGACAAAAAGACAGTTTTTCCTCAAAACTACTTTTTAAATACTGGCATAAATTAAAAGTAAACATGAATATATTAAAGAAAAAGACATTGTAAAAATGATGACAAATATGGAAAGATAAATACTTCTAGAATGATATATAAATGAAACATATATACAATTATGGATATAATCAAATTATAAATAAATCAAGCACAGTGTTAACTGATTAGAAAACAAGAATGCTTGGCTATTGGTTTTTGTGTGTGTCTATATTTATAGCACTCTATAAACAAGACAGAAGTGGTGTTCAAAGTCCCAGGTCAGTCAGGGCCACACTGAAGCTCTGTGTATCCCACCCCCCAACCACCCACCAAAAGAAAAATCAAAAGAAAACTGAAAACGTAAGATGTTTATAAAACAAGACTCAAAGCATAGCAAAACTAAATGAATTTTTGAAACAGACCTACTGTTTAGAGTACAGGAATGAGAGAGAGGGAGGGTGAAGACGTAAAAGAAGAAACAATCTAGATTGCATATAAAAGAATGTGCTGGAATACTTAGCCTAGTGCCCAGATTTCCTACAGTTACCAACAGATATGTGATTTTGAAGATGGGAATAATTATAGGTAAAATATTAAGTTTATTTTAATATTGACCAACTAGTCACTTAATAAATATAGAAAAGCATAAATTTCACGAATAATATAATTAAGATACATTTAAAAATAAAATATTCATCTTTCACTAGAAGCTGATGACTTTAAGTTGGTCCATTTTGTGTTAAATTTTATAAAAAAATGTTTTACAAAAGTAACATGAGTTGATAGTGTCATGAGTTAATATTTGATATTTATATGCCTGTGTGTCTAGTCTTCATGTGGAGTATATCTATCATTTATTATACAGGTTTGCTAATTTCATAATTTTCAAATAACTAAAATGAAGGAAGAATACATTATCAATAGCACATTAAATAATGAAAATATCAAAATGACATTTTAATCAAAAAATCATAGTATTTTTGACATGCAGGTCATATTTTCTCCAACCACAAGTAAGCCTATAGTCTGACATTGAGATATATTGTCCTTGTACATTATTTTTTAATTATTTTGTTTAAAATTATTATTCTATCTGTAATGGAAGGAAAGTGGACATGAAATATTGACATCAAAAGAGTATTATGCTCATTTGAGGATCAAGTAACTAACTGTGACTAGTAATAATCAGATATATAGAGATTAGAAATGCATGTGCAAACATCTTAATGTCAATTGCACTAAAAATGATTTTTTTCTGTATGAAACTGTGTATTTTAATAATGAAATGGAGATATTTTTTAAAGATTAAAACCTCATTTAATTTTATGTCTTATAGGGTTTACACTGAGTACAATATTGTATAACTGTAATAATTCAACTGTAAACCTAAAAATTTACAGCCAATTTTGAAAGAGATGCATCTTAGCTCAGGACATTGTTGTTGAATATGTCAATGCTGTTGTAATGAAATGCTTCTTCTAAGTATGTGGTTATTAAATAAATAATTTAAAAAACAGTATTATGACAAAAACTCAATGAGTGGAATACACATTGATTTCATGAACGACTTTTTAATTACAAAATAATTACAATATTCTCACTGCTCCTAGGCTCACATCTACTCTGCTTAGCTAGTTAGATCCTTCTTCTTCTGTCTGCACTGCTGCCTTGGGCCTAGACCCCCTCCTGCTCCTCCCACCTGGAAGCTCCAGACTAGTCAACCACTGGATCCCCATAGCCTGGAATTGGGCCTGAGCCCCTTTACCCTGCTGAAGAGCACTTGACTAGCTAGTCTGGAACCATCCTGCCCCATCAATAAAAATCGGAAGTGAGATCTTAAAGTATAGACCAACTAACTATCGATATCTGATCAGAAAAAGAAACCAGGCTATATCAACAATATAAACAGTACCAAACTTAAACTAAACAAAAGCAACATACAATTTCAAATGAGACACTTGACCAGTGAAGAAGTCCATATGACATGGCCACAATGTAAAAAGTAATATGAAAAACAAAAATAATATATTCTCACTAAAACTCACCAGCTCTACAGTGGTGTAACACAACGAGAACTGCACGGAGGACTCTCAGGAGATGAATTTCAAAGAAAAATCATAAACACGATTAAAGAATTCAACAACTTCAAAAAACCCCACAAAGAACTCAAAGACAATAGGAATAAACTCCTGACTGATGCTCAAGAAAGTATGAATAAAGCTGAATTAAATTTAAAAAGCAATTTAGGCTGGGCGTGATGGCACACGCCTTTAATCCCAACACTCGGGAGACAGAGGAAGGAGGATCTCTGTGAGTTCAAGCCTGTTCCACATAGTGAGTTCTAGGACAGCTAGGGCTACAGAGAGACCCTGTCTCAAAAAGACAAAAATAAAAAAAAAAATAGAAAGAAATCTTAAGTGAATACACAAAAGAGATAGAAAGAAATATTGAAGACAACTCAAGCTGAAATGAAGATGGAACTGAAAATCCCAATAAGCCAATTTGAAGTAACCAGAGAAAGCCTCACAAGCAGAATAAATGAAATGGAAAATGGATCATTAAAACTGGAAGACAAAGTTGAAGAAGTTGGCCACTCAAGCAAAGAATATGAAAAAGCCACACAGGAATGGAATATGTAGGAAATGTGGGACCCAATGTAAGGGTCAAATCTATGTATCATAGGCACAGAGAAAGGAGAGTGTCAGGTTAATGGTATTGACCAGATCTTCAACAGCATTATAGAAGAAAACTTCCCTAAATTAAAAAAGACATATTTATACAGATACAAGAAGTACACAGAACACCAATTAGACAGGACGAGAACAGAGACTCCTCATGGCATAAAAAAGTAAAACATTAAATATACAGAAAAAAAGAGAGAATACTGAAAGCTGGAGGAGAAATACAAGTTACATATAAAAGAAAACCCATCAGGATTGCAGCTGACTTTTCAATGTTAACTATACCGAAGCAAAATTTTCCAAGGTCTAAGTGACTATGGATGCCAACCCATAATACTTTACATAGTGAAGCTGTCTATCATAGTTGAAGGGGAAAGAAAAGTCTTTCATGATAAAATCAGGTCTAAAGAATTCAATTTCACCTATCCAGCCTTACAGAAAACACTCATAACAGTACAAAGGACTAAACTGAAGAAAGGAATGGCCATACTAAAGTGGTTACAGAAATAAAACAAATGAAGATATAAAGTACGAAAACACAAAATGAAACTAAGAACAAAACCAGAAACTAAAATGACAGTAACCAATATCCACCTTTCAGCAATAACTCCCCATTCAAAAGACACAGGCTAGTTAAATGTATTAGAGGAAAAAAAATCCATCCGCATGTTGTCTACAAGAAACTAATCTTAACTCCAAGGATAATGCACCACTTTATGGTGGAAGAATGGAGAAAAAGAATTATTCCAAGTAATTGGAACTAGAACACAAACTGGTGTCATTATTCAAATATCGGAAAAGATAGACTTCACATTAAAATTAGTCAGAAGAGATAATGAAGGTCACTGCATTCTGATCCAGGAGACAGTAGACCAAGAAGACCTCACAATTATGAGCATATTTGCACCAAACTCTGGTGTCCTCAATTTTTTAAAAACAGTACTGGACTTCAAGACAAAGATTAATTCCAACTCAGTAATAGTGACTTTAATACCCCAGTATCTCCAAAAGATAGATGATTTAGACAAAAGAATAAACAGAGAATTGTCTGAATTAAATGACATCATATATCAAATGGATCTAATAACCATCTATACAATGTTTCTCTAAAATAGAACTCATACTGGGGCACAAAACAAACCTCCACAAATACAAATAAAAGTAAATATTTCCATGTATTCTATCACACCACAACACAACAAAACTTAAAATCAACAGCAGGAAGGCCTGTTCTGACTTCCATCGGTGTAGGGGCTGAGATCTCAGCAGCCTGCTTGAGAGTGCCTGACCCAGCCTCTCTCTGGCATAGGGGCTGAGAACTCAGCAGACCTTCTGAATCTGGCCTCCACATGATGTAGATGCAATCCCAGTGAAATGGGCCAATAGCCGGTGGAAAAATGATGATGCAGAGGCCAGAAAGTTCATTGCTTTGCCACAATAAGTGAAAGATCATCCCACACCTATCATCTCCTCCAAGGCTCAGGGATTTATGGGGAAGATGTTGGTGGAAAGAATGTAAGAGCCAGAGGAAGGGGTGGAATGCTAACTAGAAGAGTACTCTGACCACTATGCTTTCAAGCTATAGTCACATTTCCTTCCCAAGCTCATCTAGGAGTCGAGGGGGGGGTCAGTTAATCCTCCCACCCAATCAGTGGATCTTAGCTGCATGTGGAGGAGGGGCTAAGGCTATATAAGCCAAGAACACCAGGAGACACTTCTCTCACCATTTTCTGCAACTGTCAGGAAGTCACAGGATCTATACTTGAGTGTGGACTTTCCAGTGAGTACAGCCGTAAATGGGGAACACCCACCCCACTGTAAATAACCCCCACCTTCTGCTCTATTTAAAAAAAGAAAATGAAAGGTGTTTGGACACATAGATAAGCGGGATCTAACTAGACTGCAAGTGGATGGATTTATACTGGGGAACATCTGGGAACACTGACTTGACACAGTGGGCCTTAACAGCCAGGACAGTGTATATGGGTTCCAGTGGGGGGAGGGGTATGGGAGGGGTCTGGTGGGGACAGGGTTATAATTCTGATTCAGATTATTTAAGATATTCTGTATGAAATACAACAAAATGTAATAAAAAATTTTAAATCAGTAGAAAAAGAAGTTCTAGTAACTATACAAATGCATGAAGTTTGAAGAATATATTCCTATTTGATAAGTCAAAGAGGAAATCAAGAAAGATATAAAAGCATTCCTTGAACTAAATGAAAATGATAGCACATTAAAATCTCCAGGACACATTAAAAGCAGTTCTAAGAGGGAAATTTACAACTCTAAGCACCTACATTAAAATATCAGAAAATGCACATATAAATGACTTAATTGTACAACTCAAGAATTTGGAAAAGTAAGAATGAGTCAAACCCAATATCAACAGACAAGAAGAAATAATAAAAATCTTAGCAGAAATCAACAAAATAAAAACAAACAAACCAGTACAATAATTCAATGAATCTAAGAGGTGTTTACTTGAAAAGACAAATAAGGCAGACCAATACTTAGTCCAGCTAACAGAAAGAAAGAGGAAATCCATATCAAGGAAATCAGAGATGAAAAGGGAAACATTATGAAAGACATCAAAAAGATCCAGAACATTATAAAGGCATAGTTTAAAAATCTGTACTTCATTAAATTAGAAAGTATAAAAGAAATGGATGAATTTCTAAATTCAATGGATCAACCAAACTCAAACCAATAAGAGATGAACAGTTTAAACAGATCCATAACAAATAAAGAAATCAAAACAGTAGTACAAAGCCTGTCAACTTAAAAAAGCCCAGGCCCAGATGGATTCACTGCAGAATTTTACAGAAAGTTTACAACCAATACTACTTAAATTATTTTTAAAAGATAGAAACCAAGGGAGACTATGCAAACTCATTTTATGAAGTATTATGCTAATACCAAAACCAGTAAGACACACAAAAAAGAAATGATAAAACCCTACCCCTAGTGAATATAGATGCAAAACTTCTCAACAAAATACAGATCACATGCAGACATACATAAAAAGATTGGCACACACCTTTAACCCCAGCACTTGGGAGGGAGAGGCAGGTGGATTTTTGAGTTCAAGGCCAGCCTGGTCTACATAGTGAGTTCCAGGACAGCTGGGGATACAGGGAGACCCTGTCTCAAAAAGACAAAAAAA
>NW_008354502.1:2883559-2899478 GCF_000622305.1 Nannospalax galili
GAAAAAAGATCATCCACCATCATTAACTTGGTCTCACCCCAGAGACACAGGTATGAGTTCAATATACGCAAGTGACCAGTGGTGGAACTAGAATGTGGACTGTTGACTGTGAAGAACTTGACCACGTGGATTTTTTTAGACATGTGGAAGATTTAGGAAGTCTGGACTACAAAATGGTTTAATCCTGTAAGCAGAGATTACCGGTCCCTTCTAGTAGGAGCCTGCAAGAATGTAGTGTGTGAGCAAAGTAGTTCCAGAGGGAAATATGGACTTAAGCAACAACTGGAACATTTTGGCAAAGAGCCTGGCTACAGTGTGCCCCCAACCTAAGAGATTTCTTGTGGTTAAGTTGAAAAGTAACAGACTACCTTCTTTGGCAGAGGAAATTTCAAGACCACCTAATATAGATTCAGTGGCATGGCTATTAACGGTGAATATCACGCAGATCTACAGTGAAAAAAGAGCAAATGGGGTTGAAAGAAAGGAGAGACCCACAGATTTTCACTTCAACAATGGAAATAGTGCCCCAGGGCAAGAACACACTCAACTAAGCTGCTGAGAAAGTGGATGAAGCTGAAGCAGGCCAGAGTCCACCCCAGGCTGGCAGACAAACTTGGCAGTGTCATTCACGTGGTGCTGGCTTTACAGTCATGAAAGATGCAAGAGTAAAGGGGTCATCATTTCTTCCTCCACAGTGGTTTCAGCAAGCTGCCAAAGCCAGGTGGCATTCAGCATGGCATCCTAGAATAAAGAAGGTTCTGACAAGACATTTTGTGAAGCTATCTGGGTAAAGCCTGATTCACCTCCAAGAAGATATTGAAGATGCTAGAGCTGTGAGACATCTGCCAAGATGGCTGCATACAGGGAGTGGTATCAACCTAAGAAAGAGATGCGTGTTGCATGCACCAAAGCTGGAGGGATTGAGCCATTTAAGCCCCTTTGAAATAAAGTCTGAGAAATAGGACATGGAGCTACTGGATTTGGTGTTTGTCCTGTTGGTTCAGGATTTTGTTTTGGTCTAGTACTGTTGGAAGTATTCAAGGAACAGACTAGGAGTTGCCTTTCCTTACATTTATTAGCATCATCACATTTCACACATCATCACACATTCTATTCTTTAGCCTATTCTACCTATCCCCAAGGTTGCTCACCTGCAACAACATCTGAGTCAGAGAGTGCCATAGGCATCTCTGGTGAGGGTTCCAGTGTTGTGTTGTTACTCCTATATGTGGGGGTCTCTGGGTCTGGTACAGAGTGTTCAGAGGTTAATTGGGAGAGAGGTTGAGCGTCCTGGCATAGGCACAAGTCATGGATGTGGTTTGTCAGCTGAGTTCCCTGTTTGTAGTAGTCTGGGCTAGTGTCTCAGTCTGATAAGGCTCCTGGGGTTTTCTTCCTGACGCCATCACTGGAGGTCTGGTTCTCTTTACTACCTTGGTATAGTGCATTTTCTGACTAAACTAAAATCTTACACTGATTTTCACACATTCTGTAGTATTTTTTAATACTCAATACACGTTTTCCTCAGTATGGCCTCATTCCTCCCCTTTCGAACAGAAATGCGTACTCTGTTTCCTGATATGTTGGAGGCATGTAATTTATCTTTTGATTTTACCGGGGCTTACAGTTAAGCATTTCCCTTGAGTTTCAGAAGTTACTTTAGACACTGGACTTTTGAATAGTACTGAGATTGATAAAGACGATGGACAGAGGAATAATATCAAAATATACAAAGAATAAGGAAAGAAGGAAGGACAAAAAATGACCCAGTTAAAAACTGGGCTATGGATTTGATCAGAAAGATCTCAAAATAAGGAATAAAAGTTGCTAAATAACATCTTAGGAAACCTTCAACATTCTTTAGTAATGAGGGAAATGCTAATGAAAACCCACTTTAATATTTCATCTAACCCCACTCAGTATGCCTAAGATCAGGAGATCAAATGACACCAAATGTTGGGACACATGCAAGGACATAAGAGCCCTCATTTGCTGTTGGTGGGATTGTATACTGGTGCAACACTTCGGAAATCAGTGTGGAGAATCCTCACAGAACTAGAAATGAAAAAAAAACTACCATATGCTCCTGTTATAACATTCCTTGGCATATACCCAAAGGACTCATTATACTGCACAGATACTTGCACAGTCATATTGGTTTCTGCTGTTTTCAAAATAGCTAAGAAATGAAAATGACCTAAATGATCCTCAACTGATAAATGGATAATGAAAATCATGGTGTGTTCACAAAATGGAGTTGTACTGAGACCTACAGTAAACCAAAATCATGAACTTGGCAGGCAAATGGATGGAACTAGAAACTGTTTTTCTAAGTGAAGTAACACTTCACTAAGTAAAGCTGGTAACATTTTCTCTCTTGTTTGTGGATATCTACTAGATATAACCAGAGAAGCAAGCAAAATTGTAAGAAACCATGGGAATAAAGAGAAAGCAGGAGCCTAAGAGAAGGTGATAGTAGGAGACAGGTGTCAACAAAGGTAAAATCGGGGGAAATTGGTGGTATTTGACTGGAAAGGGAGGAGGGAGAAGTTATAAAAGGAACCATTGGGAAAAATGGTAGAAGGAACTGGGGAAAGTGAGATAGTAAGAGGCATGTGTTATCAAGGGGGAAATGAGAGAAATAGGGGTACTTTAATTGGGGAAGGAGTAAGTTATGCAAGGGGGACAGAGATGAGAGATAAATACAGCTTAAGTGGTATGAAAAACCAGAAGAAAATATATTAACTCAAAAACCTACTGAAAAACACGAATACATATAGCTGAAGGTGATATATTAAGAAACACAGTGCCAGATAATAGAAACCTCCCTTTGAGTTGTGAGTTAGGGTCATGCAAGATATTCCCAAAAGAACACAGGCTATTGCTACAGTCCTTGATTACCACCCAGAACTTGAGGGTAAGACCCTATTGCTGAAGACAGGACATATTTCAGACATAGGACGTAGAGCAATAGAGCTGGAATGAACTGGAAGCATCCTCCCTGAATATAGCTCTCATAATTTTGTAGGATATTGTGTAAGCTGTTAAGGAAGAAAATAAATCAATGGTCCAACCCCAGGTTTAAAGCCTAATAAGCACAAAAATGTCTGTCTCAGAGAACTATAGTGATTCAATAATGGCACTTTTATCTTGGGGTAATCAAAAACTGTCTAATTGGATTTAAAACCCTCTAAGTTGTGTGGAATTTACACATGGCATTGCAAATGTATTAAAATACAAGTGCCCGAAGAGGTCATGGATCCTAGAGAAAGGCCTATCTCTTGTCATTTCCCTAGACAAATTAATTTCTTACTGTGTGCTAAATATGGATCCTTATATTTATAGAAAATATATCATTCACCACTCATCAAAAAAAGCTTTTTTTTTTTTGCAACAGATGAAGACTATTACAGAGTTCTACAACTGGTCATACACAGAGAATAAGGGTCTGAGAGATGCCTAGCCCTAAGCGACACATCTACAACCTGTATACCTAAGGCTCGTAGAACATAGAGGAACAGCGGTTAGACAGAATACTAATGTGTCCCTCATCTCACGCAAGCAAAGCTACTTCATGCAACAGAGGGTGATGCACACAGGCCACAATTGACCAAAGTGTAGAAAATAAGAGGCTGCAGAGTGTTTGTCACTGGATAGGACTCCTATATTGAAATTCACTCAACCGTAGCTCAGGGACCAGTGCAGAAAAGGGGACACAAAGATTGTAAAAACCAGGGTTGATGCGTGATCATTAGGAAAGGGCCTTTAAGGGAATGTGTCTTCATAGGCTGACAACACTTCCATGGGTGAACTTGCACTGAGGGACACCTAGGTACACAAACTTGACTGGACAGATAGGCCTTAACATATATGGCAGAGTGCATGAAATTCAGTATGTGAGGGACTATGGGGGTGAAGATCAAGGAGGGTGTATAAAGATGATCAAGATTCTTTTAATGAAATGCATAAAAAGTCAATAAAAATATTTATTGAAAAGAAATCAATAAAAACTTTTAAAAAGAATTCCAATGCCAGGAACAGCCCAAGGGAAGCAGAGGCAGGTAGATCTCTGTGAGGTCAAGGCCAAACTGGTCCACATAGTAACTTTAAGGCAGGCAGGCATTAAGGAGACCCTGTCCAAAAAAAATGGAATTTTAATAACATATGCTTTATAATGAGAAGTAAATATAGAATCCATGCTGTTCCAAGCTCAAGGGACTACATATTACAATAAACAAAATAAGCAAAGTTTTGAAAGGAGATGAAATAAGGATAAAGCCTATATAAAACAAGGATAAGGATAATAGGTTTGGAAATCATATATTAATTTAGAATAGAAAGTAGGAAAACATGTATAAAGAAATAAATTGGGGCAAGGGTAAGAATTGCAAGCTTGGGGGAGATGGGGAAAAGTGTGTTCCATGTACAAATATATTGGTGAGAAAATTTGTTATTTAACATAGTGTCATGTACAATGAATGCATTCAACAAAATTATTTTGTAAAGTTCTCACAATATATTTTATCATGTTTTATACCCTCCTGTACATACACCCCACTATCTAACTCCCCCACCAAATCTGTGCTCTTTGTATGCATGCATGTATGTATGTATGTATGTATGTATGTATGTATGTATCTGCCCATCGAATCATGTCTGTGTTCCCAAATGCCTTTCAATAAAATATTTAAAAAGAAAAGCAAAATAAAAATGATAACAGAACAAATTCCCAGATACAGGAGTCAAGATGCCAGAACAATATCCACAGCAGAAGGAATCAGAAACTGTTACATTATTTGGGTCAGACATATAAAACAGAAGAAATTTGGTCATTCAAAACCAGGACTCCTTAAATACTTCCTAATACCTGTCTTTTACATTGTGAGTCTGGATCTAATCTAGCCCTCAAATGCCACAGGAAAATCAGCTGCAGAATCAAATCTATGGTGGGAGGCACTTCCTGCTGCTGTGTGACCAATGCCATAGGCTCACAAATACTTGAAGTATTACGTGTATGATAGAGTGTGTGTAAACTCTTAAGCATGTTTCTACTTCAGTCAGGCCTCCTCCATCATTAAAAGAATGAACCTGAAGGCTGGGCTTGGTGGTGCACACCTTCAATCCCAGCATTTGAGAGGCAGAGCCAGGGGGATCTCTGTGAGCTTAAGGTCAGGCTGGTCTACACAGCAAGTTCCAGGCCAGCTGGGACTACAGGGAGACCCTGTCTCAAAAAAGTCTAGAAGAGAGGTTCGTAGAAAACCTTCCAAGGTCTGACTTTCTGCTCTTTAAGATTTTTTTGAAAGTCTATTTTTTATTTGTTCATTTCAATCTACTCACACATGTGAATGTTAAGTACTGGCTATGCAGAGCCAAACATCAGGCAGACAAGTGAAATCAATAATTCCAAAAAGGTTGCTTCAAAGACTATGCTCATCCTTCGTCTCTTGTCTACAGCAAAATGCTTGCAACGAATCAGGAGAAGAGAGCCAGTAGAACAGATGAGAGCTCCTTAGGAACTGACACAAAAAAGATGGAGAGGCAGCCTGAGGGACTGCATAGTGGAAAACGGGTAGGATTTGGTGGAAAAGCCCTAAAATATGCAGTTTACCAGACTTTAGTGTTCATGACTTATGAAATAATCTCCCATGTTTGCTATAATGTTTCAGGGTACAGCATGTTAGTAGTTAAAAATGCCTTCTTTTTCCCCATCTGGGGTTTCCCTTCATCCGTTCATTGTTTCGCTGGAATTCCCCTTCCACCTATCTCCCACTGATGTGATAGCTCTCTGTCTCTCCTCTGTCTCTCTCTGTCTCTGTCTCTATCTCTCTGTCTCTGTCTTTCTCTCTGTTTTTCTCTCTCTGCCTCTTTCTCCTTCTCTGTCTTTTGCAGGAGCAGAGGATGGAATCAGGGACTTACAAATGCTAGACAAGTGCTCTACCACTGAGCTATATCCGCAGTTCAATTCCATTGATCTGTAAAATCAATTTTCTATTTTAAAATTAAAGATATCACAAGATAATAACAAGCAAGGCTCAAGATCATTCTTTCTCCCTCTCTGCTTATCCCTCTCCAATTAGGCTCAAGGCAGCAAAGCAAAGCCATCTCATAGATCACAGGGATCACCGTCTCCAAAGCCCTGAGACTGTGCTGATGAAGGATGAGCCAGAAGTAGAATATAACTCATCAAACTCCATTCAACTGGAACTCACAAAGCTACAACATGAGAAGTCAGTTTGGATCATTGAAACTATATGTTATTACCCAGAAATACAAAGAAAAAATATACCTTTCAGTATTGTTAGAAGTTATAGTGTTTTTTAAATCTTGATTATTTCAATCCAGTTACCTCAAAAATTTCTTACTCAAGCAACATTTTTTTATTTTTATTGAGATTTAATGTAATGTAAAGGAATAAAATTATTTCTGTTGTGGTGTTTATTATTACATTTCCATCAAACGGTTATTTTTAAGGAAGGTAGGAAAAAAACCATATATACGCTAATACCACCATGATATTTCCAAAAATAAAATCTACTTATAAGAGTGGAATAATAAGTTTGGTAAAATTGGGACCCAACTGTGGTTTTAGAGATGATAGTCAGGATGTTTATTGGAAGTTCTGTGGTGTTAGGTGGCAAATGTTCTTTATCATTAATAACCTAACCTCAGCAAAGAGGACACATGATTGAATAGATGTTGAGTCATGTTGCTGTCAATGGACAATTAAAGTGTTGCAAGGGAAAAAGAGAGAATGAGGACTACGTTCTGTTTTCATTGAATGTGAAATTCACACTTGATGAAATATGTGAATAAATGTGAAGTAGAGAAAAGAATCATAAAGAACTGTCAAGAGCTCTGATTACAGAGACAAAAACAAATTAAAGTGTATCAAACTAAATGATTTCTTCACAATGAATTTAGCAACCTACAAAACAAAACGGCAACCTATAGAGTGGTGATATGGAAAAACAGATATCTGATAAGAGATAATACCCAGAAAAAGTTCATTCAATTCCATAATTTTTTAAAAAATCATTTTAAAAATGAGAAAGAACATGGATAGATTTTCTTTTTTAAAAAAGACATAAAAGTGGCCAACAGGTAATTCAACATCAGGTAATTCAGCAAATCACAGGAGACAGCTATAATGAGCTATATATCATTCACATTTATATGGCCATTATCACAAAGACCAAAGATGTGTAAAGCAAGACATAGAGAAAAGGAAACCTTTGAGCACAGTTGGTGGATATTGATTGATGAAGCTATTATGAATATTCATAAAGAAATTAAAAATGGAAGTACTATAGCATCTGGTAATCTTGCTTGTTGGCCTATATCTACAGGAAATGAAATCTCACCTAGTGATGATTCCTGCCCTCTTAATTCCATTGCAGCAGTATTCATAAGAGTAAGTCATAGAAACAGCAAACATGACTATCAACATGTAAATGAAAAAATAAACATCAAACACACACAATATGTATACATATATATGCAAGTATTTGTCTTTATGTTGCTATCAAAATGTATTTCTGAATACTATTTATCCTTAAGAAGAGATGTCTTTCCTTTTGCCATGCCATGGATGAACCTGAAAATCAATAAATTATGTGAAATAATAAAGTGAATGTTCTCACTCATGTCAATCCGTAAAAAAAAAAGACAGAAAATAGTAATATAATAAAAATGGCAGATAATGTGAGTTTGAAACAGCAAGAAAAACAGATAAAGTAATCTACTAAAAAATAGCACCCTTAGAGGTAACATGCACATTGAGAGAAGAGTGAGAGGGGAGGAAATGGTTCCTATTCTGCATATATAATGGAAAATGTATAGTGTGTTTACAATAGAGTAAGTGCTCAGAAATCACAACAGAAGTGATAGATGAGAATTTCAAGGTCATTATTTGTTACAGGAAGGATAATGATGAGTGTAAGAAGTTTAAAATTTTGTGATTTGTATTATTATAGAATGAAATACTCAAGAATCCATCTTCTGTTTGGGTCATTATTCATCCTAAATCCAATACAATTATCTTCTTTGCTCATTTAATTTTGTAAGTATTTTCACTCAGAGGAGACAGTTTGTCTCATCTGAACACTGTAACGTTTTCATATTGTAAGGATAACTCACAGTTCCTCCTGTAATTTGGGCAAGATTTTTGCTGAGACTTCTGTGGCATATGTGCCATTGTTCTGTGGCACATATAATGTGCCTATCTATTCAGCATTCAGCATAACACATGGATTTGCATACGAATGAGCTCTAGTGGAATTCTCACCAACAGTAATGATGTTTCTAAATATTTTGCAAATTTTTGTAGCGATATCTGAATATGTAGGTAGTAGGTGTGAATTTCAGATATTTGAAGATATTTGTATATGTATATATTTGTATATATGTATGTATATTTGCATATATATTCATAAATATGTAAACATGTAGTACTCAGCAACATGTTCCTCCCATTACATTTCATTAGACAAAATATGTCACCTATTTTGAAAACTCACTTTTCAACTAAGCACATCACCAATCAAAATAAAAATCTATTGATATTTAGCTAAAGAATAAATCAAACAAAAACCAAACTAATGAAAAAATGGAGAATATATATAATACTATGAAAATACTTTCTCTCAGTGAGGTAGATTTCTGCAGGTGTGATGTACTGTGCAGAGGCAAAACACTTAGTGGTAAAATTGTAACTCTTCTTTAAAGGTATTCAGAATTTAAAGAGACAGGCGGGCATCTGCTGAGCTTTTTCAATACATTGTGGTAAGTATAAAATTAATAACAATAAAAAGTATTTTCAGTGGGAGCAACAAGTAAAAGAATATTAAGGTCCATAATCTACATTCATCCAATGGACAAATATCAGTACTTGAACTAAGACTATCTTCCTAGAACTGATACTTGGAATTGTGGTGTTGTGACCCACTACTCCTTCAGGAATGAAGAATGTTTGTCAGAGGCTCAAAATACTTTAAAAACAAAATTTGGACTGGTCTACTTAACATCAAGCAAGGCTGTATTCTCTCCTGGGGCTTCCCACACTTAGTGAGTGACCATGGGATGTTATATGTACAAGCCCCTGGCCTCCAGATAAATTCTACAGGGCAATTTTAGCTCCCAAAACACCCACAAACAGCTGATGTTTTGTTAGGAGTGCATTCACAGTTTATCTTATTTATGGTAACAGTATCTTTTCTTTTGTCTTTTTGAGACAGGGTTTCCCTGTAGCCCCAGCTATCCTGGAACTCACTATGTAGAACAGGCTGGCCTCGAACTCACAGAGATCAGCCTGCCTCTGCCTCCCGAGTGCTGGGATTAAAGGCATGTGCCACCATGCATGGAATAACAGTGTCTTTTTAAATATCATTTTAACAATAATGATTACATAAAGCATTGTATAAAAAATTTGTGCTTTCTTGTGTGTATTTCGGAATTCAGTTCCCAGAGAATGTACTGTTCAATAATTGTCTCATGACTACTTTGGTAAAAAACAACCCCAAGATGGAATTTATAGCATGGTAAATCATGACTTGGCTATTGGTAATGATCGTGTAACAAGCTATCATCAGAAAACACAGCCCATGATAACATAAAGTAGTATCATTGTAAAATATACTGGGATAGTATACTACTAAAACGTTTGAATTACACTGATTGAGCTATCCATTACTCAATAAATATTCAGGGAAAAGCAGATTTAAAGAGAATAAAATTCAACTTATGTTGCTAATTGGTGCTATGGTAAACAATGGCTCTTAATTATGAGTTAAATATCACATGGGAACACCACAAAGCATCATTTGTAAACTTTAAACAGGTTCAAATTCCATTAATTTGGAAGATACAGAAAATTAAATGCCATCATACCACCTATTTGTAAGAGTAACTTGGCCCTAGAAAATAGCCAAACACTAACAAAAACAGATCTGCTACATGAGGCCAGGCCCATTCCCACTGGTTAGTAGTTATGAGACAGGATATTGAGACTGTTAAACTTATACTCTGGGGAATTCATGTAAGGACCCAGAGTATGTAAATGTTCTCTACTCTTCCATGATAAGGGTAACGAATCCCACAGTGTTTTCCCAAGGAGCTTTCTCCTATAGTAATGCATGTACCTCTTCTCCAGGTTCTGTTTCCTGACCTCTGGGACTGTTATTAGGATTAATCAAAATAGGGGGACTTCTGCTTAGGAGAGGAATGATATTTTGTAGCAACTCTAGATTTTATACAGCCCTAGAAGTAATGGTATGTCAAATGCTATAGTTTTGGACCAAATAGAGACAAAGTATATGCTTAAATAAGAGTTAATCCTTAACAGTATTATTTTCTGAAATGCAGAATTTAACAGCTTAATAAAATCTCCCATGATGAAGTAAGCATACTGCAGCATTAATTCACAGCTGCATAGAAAGATGGTGAGGGTTGACCCAGATGAAGTGGTTGTGTTAACACAAAAGCAGGTAAAAAGCAATGGAAAACCACCAAACTCTCAAGGATGTGACATTTGGTTAGATATACTATACAAGGTCAGAAAGCTCACCAGGTAACCATAGCTCACAGAATTATCTGGAAGATATGCCATTTGTTAGGAAACAAGAAATGTCCTTGGGAAAGGGATATACCATTCAGTAAGACATTGTAATGTGACCCTTCCATGTAAAATATAAACCTTGGTTGGAGATACTGTTCCAAAACTGGGCCTAAATATAGAAATGACAAACTTAGATGCCAAAACAATGAAAGAATGGTGAAACAATCAAATGTCTGAAGGAATTTAGACACAAGTATTGTAAGAAATGTCCAGCTTTAATGACCTTGGCATTTAGTAAGGTCAAGGAAACTTGATTTGTCAGAGAATTGTAGGAATAATTAATGGACTGTGAATTTCCTAGAGGGGAAACAGATGGGCAACCAATAACACTGCTCAATCTGTGTAATCTCACAGAGCCAAGAGGGTGATCAGGAGGCTGAGGGCAGTTTCCTTTATTTAGTACCACAACTTGGTCAGTTTTTATATCTCGGAGTTTTCTAATTGTAACTAATAACTGAAATAAAAATACTAAGATCTTAGCTGAGTTTGGTGATACATGTTTTTAATCCCAGCATTCAAGAGGCAGAAGCATGCAGATCTCTGTGAGATCAAGGCCAGTTAAGTCTACATAGCGAGTTTCAGGTCAGCTGTGGCTACAGAGAGACCCTGTCTCAAAAAAATCAAGAAAAATAATCAAAGAAACAGAACCCAAGGAAGGACATCACAGCAACATCGTACTGCACATTCTGTCTAGCCCCTGTCGTACGCAGTGTAGAAGGAAGTAAAGAGACTGAGGTGTGTTGACTCAGTCTGCAAGGTAACCTTGAAATCAAAATGTGTTTGTTTAGCCTTGAAACTCATTGTGAACATCCTGCTGGAAAGTGGGCTGAAGGACAGGATACTTCCTAATTTCCATGGCAAAGAATTTTTTTCTTTTGTTCTTTATATTCAGGTAAAAAAGTCTAAGTGTGTATATGGAAAAGAATAAATTTATCCATTTACCAAATAGCGTATATTCATATTCACATACATCTAAACAAGCAGAGAGGTAAGAATTCATGGCTCTATAGAGCACACAGTTTAGCAGGCAGGTAGACAATGTTTATTGATACCGTTTATTGGAGTTATATTGGAAAGCAATATATGTGGAGGAGGAGAAAAAATTGAAAAAGAGTGTAAAGTTATTTGAGGTGGAGACTGAGAGTCTGATATTTACAAAATACTTATTATTTTATTTTATGTGTATGAGTGTACTGCCTGCACGTATGTGAGTGCACCCGTGTAGTGCAATGCTGCGGAGGTCAGAAGAGGGCTTCGGATTTCCCTGGAACTGAAGTTAAGGATGGTTCACAGCTGCCATGTGGGTGCTGGGAATTGGACCCAGGTCCTCTGCAAGAGCAATTAGTGCTCTCAACCCCTGAGCCATCTCTCTAGCCCTGAGAGATTGACATTTTAAATAACATTTCTTCCATGGAAGGCGATACATCCTCAGATACTTAACAGATTTTAATGTGTGAATAACATATGACTAGTTGGCAGCATCACTTGATTTCCAAACAGTAAGAGCATCCAGTGTAGTGTCCCCCAAAGGGACTGGGAAAATGACTCAGTGGGTAAAATATGTAAGCACAAGGATCTGAATCCAGATCACTAGCATCCATGTAAGATCTGGGTGGATATCTGGGGAAAAGAGTTATGGGAGGCAAAAAATAGGTCCATAGAGCTTACAGCCAAACAGTAAGCTACAGGTTCAGTGAGAGATCCTACCTCAAAAAATAAAGTGAGAAGTTACAGAGAAAGATATTTGATAACAACCTCTGGCCTATACAAGTGTCCACATGGCTTTCTATACAAAGAGAAACATAAGCATATCCATAACACACACATACACACACACACACACACACACACTGCACAAATGGTACAGAAAAGGAGTATGTGTGGTGAGTTCCAGAAATAACAATGAAAAAATGTTTTAATATGATGAAAAAGAGAAAGAGGACAAGAGGGAAGAGAAATGTGTATTGGCAGTACTGAGGGGGACTCTGCCCACATCACCGAAGTCTGAAGATGTCTCTGAAAAACTTGGAATAGTGGTAAAAAACCTACTACACATTTTTTTTTGTCCTCCAGAAAACATAGATTTGTGGTAGGTTTTTCCATATATTTATTTGTTTATTTTGTTTTCATAACATCTTTTAATTTTGTGTATGCTTTCATACTAGGTGTTACAGGAACTGCAATTTACTTCCCTGCCAATGAATCTACATAGTGTGGTAATAATTATGCTTTTAATTTTCTTCCATGTTGTGGGACTTTTTGAGTATAAAGACCATGCACTATTTTTTTCTAATACCTGTAACAAGTAAAATCTATATCCTTGGTACTAAGAAGTAGGACAGAGGTCAGGAACTCAGGGTTGAGTGCCAATTCTTAGACATTGATGTATGTCATGTTGGGCAGGGATCTGGCTAGATCCAAGCCATAAGTGTAAAGATAGACACACCATCAAAGCCTAGGAAGCTTGAAAACCCAGGTGAAGTCCCTGAAGTATTCATGTGTATGGGAAAGGGGTTGCCCCGGGACTGAGGTGCTAAAGGCTTGTAACATTTAGAGGTCAACTAGATAAAACAGCTAGGGTATTTGAACAGATACCTAGAGACATATTTTGGAAAGAGATTATAAACATGAAAGAAATGCATGCTAAATTAAATGAAAAATCTTCAGATCAAAAATGCATGTTATGATTTATTTAATATTCTGAAAATATTTGGGACCTACCTGTATACTAACCTTGAGAGTTAGAAGGCAGAAAAATGATTGGGGCTGGGGAGGTGGCTCAGTTGTTAAGCAAGTATGCTTGCTGAGTCAGTACAGGGAAGGGTTCAGATCCCAGCACTTATATAGCAAATTTTGCATACCAGAAGTGCCTGTAACTCTAGCTCTGATGGATCCAATACCCTTTTCTGGTCTCAGACACTGATAAATTTTAATTAATTAATTAATTAATTAATTAAATCTTTTATAAAAGTCTTTAGAAAGCAGAGGTAACATTAAAAGGAAAGAATAAGTTACATATAGAGCTCTCAGAACAATGCTTGAGTCAAGCTAGCTGATATACGAAAATTATTTCTCCTATGTACTATTATTTTCTAAATACATCTTTTTTAATTACCCATGTCTGTTGTGACCAATTCAAAAGAGAAAATATGTTTTAACTATAAAATGAAAAGGTATTCAGAAAATCACATAGGAAACATTTTTAAATGATCTTTTTTACAATATGGAAAATGGTGGAAAGTCATCCAGCTTTATCTTTTGAGGTAAATGTTATTGATTCTGGACATGAATGAGAACAGAAGAGGAAAAGTAAAAGAAATCATATAACTCTATTACAAGTAAAATATCCTAAAATGCATCCATGAGTGCATTAATAATTAATGAATCAAAATCATGTAGTTTATTCAATAATTCAAAATTATTAATGAAAACTCTAAGAACACAGTTCAGTTGATTAGGGTATTTATTCTCCAAATGTGGAACTTTATCAAAATCTTAGAAGGGAACAGTCAGTCCTCTTAGTCTTAATTACATTCTTACTGAATACAAGATGTGGAAGGCAGGGGTCAGAAATGGCTACATGGTTTTGGGTTTGAGAAACTGAAAATCTGGGGTTTCTATTAACTGAAGAATAAAGGTGGACATCTATTTTTTTTTTCTTTTGAAAGACCTCTGCTTGGAAAAACCTAAATTTGAGAAGTTTTGTTATGTATCACATGGAAGAGTCCTGCATGTAGCATGAAATGTGGCTCTGAAATCCAGGTAGGGTGCTCTGGCCAGTGTCTTGGCTACTCACACAGATAGGGTGCTCAGGTTGGTATCCTGGCTAGTCACAGAGGTAGGGTGCTCTGTCTGGTATCCTGGCTAGTCACGAGCTAACATGTCAGGAAACTGTGTTAGATCACCAGTCCATGAGTTTAAATAGGAAAAGAAAACAAAATGCTCTAGTACTGTAATATGCAGTACTGTAATATGTAATTTGCACATTAATTTAAAGATAATGTGGTGGGCAGATACAGATTATGTAACCTAGAAAGAGAACTAGAGAAGTAGGAGAAAAGCAATGCAAATATAACATCTTAGACTTGGAAGGAAGAGCATACTCTCTGTGGCTGTTTCTCTGTGTCTAACAAAATAGGTCCATAGGACTAGAGAGATGATTCAGTGATTAAGAGCACTGGCTGCTCTTCCGGAGGACTTAGTTTCAATATCAGCACCCACATGGCAGGCAACAACTGTCAACTCCAGTTTCAGAGATCTGATGCCCTCTTCTGACCTTCCTGGGCACTACATGACAGAGATGCACTTACATATATGCAGGCAACACACACACACACACGCACACACACAATAATAAATAATTTTCTTAAAGTGAAAAAAGATTGGTCCAAGCACACAAATACACACACACACACACACACACACACACACACACACACACGTTGGCCCAGTATCTACGGGTACCTTATACAAACTTGAATAATCATAGGTCAAAATATTTCAAAAAGCACTGTATGTGTACTGATCATGCATAGATGTTTTCTATAGACACTACATATAACAACTTCTTATGTGACATATTTGTTTCATCATGCTTTACAAGTAAACTAGAAATGATTTTAAAAATATAGGAGAATTTTCAAAAGTTCCACACAAACACTATGGCAATTTGTTTAAGGGACTTTAATATCCATAAGCTCTAGTATCTGTAAGGGATTTTGGAACCAATTGCCTACCATTGCAGAGGCATGGCTGTGTGCACACACAAAAGCATACATGTACATTCACATATGCACATATTTAGAATTGAAATTTTAAGAATTCAAAGAGAATGCGATCAAATTAACATAAACACTACACTAGTAAATTTGGGCATTGATATAGACAGATAATTACATAAAAGAAATGCAAAAGCTTTATGCAAACAGAAAGATCCTTAGCTTGGTTAGTGCACTCTCCCACACTCTACTCTCTGAAGCAGTCTGAGTTCCTTAACTCAGTTTGCTACCAGAGGCTCTGGAGAAAGCTGGAAAGCTGAGGGAAGAAGATATTTTGTTTCTGCCAGCTTTCTCTTATATTACTAGCAGTTCATTTTAACTTATGAATGGGCAGCTGACCTAAGAAGATTATGGAGATGAAGAGGGAACATCAGAATGCTAAATTTGAAAACAGTATAATAGAAGCTATTTTATGTTTTGGGGTATAAAATAATTTATGTTCAGTATAAGTACGTATTGTTCAAAGGTCTTTGGCAATGCAACATCATCTTTTTAAAACATGAAACACACACACATATATATATATATATAT
>NW_008354502.1:2899512-2915156 GCF_000622305.1 Nannospalax galili
GAAAACGTTTATGAAAATTTCTATAAACCTAGACAATAATTATAAAATGCATTCTGTTAAATACACATATTTAAATTAAACATTATTTTAATAATGTAAAACTGTGAATACAAATGTCTGGAAATATACTAAAGCAACAGTGGTAGTTCTTGAGACTGCAAGCATGAGTTCCTTTTCTTTTTTTATAACTGTCAATTTCACTTTACAATATTTTTTATAATGGAGCAAAAATCTATTGAAAAAGCATATTCTTCCATCTTTTGTGGAGACAAACATAGCCTGAGTTTCTAACACAGGATATGTATTAACTAGTACATAACAAATGTATGGATGGATAACATTTGGTTTGAAGATATTTCAATCAGATGCCTGCCTCACTGAAAGCCTATATCTCCATTCTATGCCTTACTTGTGTCTCTTAGCACAGCCCAGAAAATTTCAAAGGTCGAGGCTCGTGGTTGTATCAGATGTGCTATTTACAAGAACTTTGAAATTTACACTACATGATCATGAAGAATTACTACCAGATATAAGATACAAGACAAAAATCAAAGAAAATGATAGCAAGGCTTATCTCCACATAGTGTTTTACCATTTAGAGAGTGTTTTCATACACATTATCCATGTGATCATCACAACAACGCAATAGGTGAAGGACAGATAGTATCTACTAGCGATTCCGAGCTTTGGGGAAATTACGAAGTTCCTCTGGAATCAACAATTAGTTCTTCTGCCTTATGACCATCACTATAAGTTGGCCTAACATCATTTTTTCCATTCCCATACAAGGAGAGAACAAGGGATCAAACTGTTTATCCCTGAAAGCGGCAAGCTTTCCCTCTAAGACTTATTTTCTGAAGACCCTAACAAAGTAACTGAAGACTTCAGTGACTGTGGATCTTGGAATTCACTGAAAAGTAAAATAAAGGTTAACCTTTAGGAGCTTAGTGCTAAACAGCAGAAACTTACCCTTCAATGCTCTGCCTGTGTTACACTTTGTCATTTTCTGCTACTGAAAAGATGAGAAAAAAATTGAAGGAGGGTATGGTTTTCAGTCTGCCTTGGTAAGCAAGTTGTACACTTTCATAATGCAGGGATAATATGAATTTCTGTATCAAATTCATAAGAATTCAAATTCTATTATTTATTTTTAGAGTAGACAAAATGTTTTCTATTGTTCTTTCTTTCCAAAACTCTTAAAAATCCTAATCATGTGGCTACACCCTAAATTAACTTCTCACTTGAAAATTTTCTCCCGAAGGAACACTTGTCAATTAAAATTTGTTTTATGCCACAAAATACAGAATTATGCTCTCTGACTACAAAGCCCAAGCTCTGGTATTTGAGAAGACTTCCACAAACTCAATATTTTTCTTTAATCTTCACCCCAAAGAAAAACTCATGAAATTCTCACATGGAAAGCTGACTGAAGAACATGTTGATGCAAAAGCATAACTTTCACCTCAAAGGGGGATAAGAGGCAGTTTAATTTCGAGCCAAATATGAATGATCTTAGCCCAAGAACCCAGACATAAGTCACCACAAATTCCATGTTCCACCATGGAAACAATTTCAGGACCTTTGTGTAGTAACGGAACAAAGAAAGTTGTAAATCAAGGCACTTTTCAAATACATGGATAGAAACAGTACACAGTTGATTAAAGCAAAACAGCAGTGTCAACTATAGGCCTCAGATGCTATCTGATGATGCTCAGTCTTTTGGTTGGTAGAAACTAGGGTTTTGTTAAGTTAATACATTCCAAAATGTTTTCAACAGTCAGTCAGAGGATGTTAGATGAGACAAAGTGGTGAGCAAGGGTTGGCTAATTAGGGGGTAGAAGATAGACTAAGATGAATTTTAATTAGCCTCTGAACCTGCAACATTCCAAACATTTCACAATCATTGAACTTTGAGTCAGTTGATCAACCTTGCAGAATGTTCTGTTTGAAGTTGCAGGTTTTTTTGTTTGTTTGTTTTTTTCTGGGAACTTTTGGTTCATAAAGACAGTTGAGGAGTCAGTTCTGATGATGGACATCTTGATGCCCTAAGGCAGCCAGTCCCTAGTCATTCCATTACTGGTGATTTAGATGCTTATTCTGAAGTTATCTACTTACTGTACAGTGATATTTGTGAAACCTTCGCTAGAAGGCCTAGACTGTAAAACTTACATTGAAAGTCTTTCTAAACTTTTGTTAGAGTTCCTATCCCAGAATTTTCTGTGCCAACATAATTGATCTAGAATAGTGGGGAAAAGTAAAAAAAAGACTAAACTCAATCTCTAAGGCTTCCTTTACTTAATTGATATATCTACTGTTTTTCAATATGTGCAAATATTGTTTCTTTCATAAGAAGCAGAAAGGAGCTCAGCCCCTGAATAACTAGATTAGATACAGTGAGCACAGTCCTGCATTTCTGTAAAATCAAAACAAAGCAACAATTTAGGTGCATGACTGCAGAGAGAAGCCAGGAGTGTACCCTGAAAATTTGTATGCTGGAAAAGACACACACATATAAAAGATGACTTAAGAATAGTGCGTCCCAGGCAACAAGCAAAGAATTTCAGAGATACCAGCTTTTGTCTTCTTATAATGGAAAATATGAGCATATTTAGACCAATATTCACAGAAGTAGTCCTCTGTTGAAATATATACTATTCTATGTGTTTTAATAAAAATTCTGAATAGAACTTTTAACTTGTTTAAATCATACTAAATATTATATATGATTGTATTAGTCACTTTATGTTGCTGTGACAGAAACATTGACCCAAGCAATTTATAGAAATAAGAGTTTATTTGAGCTTAGGGTTCCAGGGGAATTTCAGTCCATCATGGCAGGGAGGCATGGTTGCTGGAGGTGGCTGGAGTAGGAGCAGCAGAAGCTAAGCTCTCACATCATCACATAGGCACAGGAAACAAGAGAGCGACTGGAGATCTGGCAAGGCTTGAGAACTCTCTAAGCCCACCCCCAGTGACGTGCTTCCTCCAGGATAGCCACATCTTCTAAAACCTCCCAAAACAGCACCAACATCTGGGGACAAAATGTCCAAACACTTGGAGCCTATGGGGGACATTTTCATTCAAACCATCACAATGAAGTATATTTCACAACACTCCAGAGGATAAATATTTTGTAAGGTTAAAATTGCATATTATGATATTTCAGATGGAATCTGATTTCATGCTGCAAAACACTTCAGTCTCTTCAAAAAAATAATAAACATCGGACTATTTACCCTTCCTTTTTTACCACTGATAACGTGATCTGCCTTCTTAACATTTATTCCCTTTCCCACAAGCTTCTTCTTTAGGTTTGCCCCATATCGTCGTTCACTAATTCCTATAAGAGCTTCCTCAAGAGTCTTGGTTCTTACCTTTATATGAAATGTGCTCCACCATGATCTTTTAAAAATGCAAATCAGATTAGAACATATTTTAGCATAAATTTTTAATGGCTTCTAATTGCCTTCAGCATTGGAGCATTGACAAGATGTACAAATTTACCAGCAGACCATCTCTCTTCCCAGTCTGCTGCCTTTTTCCTCATTTTTTGGCATATTTATTCAGCCTCAAGTATCTGTATGCCCTAAGTATTCTCAGATATCAACTTCTGTGCATTCCACAAATGATTCTTATATCAGGATTATCTCCTCTCCGCAGTGCTCCAGCTTTGTGTATAATCCTCACACACCATCCCTTCTGAGTTCTCTTGACATTATACTCCTATGATGGTTGGTCTTGACCATCAACTTGATGGGCTCCAAAATCACTTGAGACATGCTCTTGATCTGCAAAGATGTTTCCAGAGAAGTTCAACTGAAGAGGAAAGATCTTTGCTGAATATGGCAAGACTGTCCTACAGATTGTGGTCCCAGACTGAATAAAAAGTGAAAGACAGTGAAGTCAGATAAACAGTGACGTTTATTTCTGTCTTCTTCCTAACTGTGGACACAGTGTGAGCAGCTGCCTCACACTCCCACTGCCACAACTAGTGTTGCTCTCAGGCTAACCTTTCCTGCAGTGAAGGAATGTTCACTCAAATGCTGAGTCCCAATAATCCCTTCCTTTCTGAAAAATGTTTTTGTCAGGTATATTGTCATGCAACATGTAATGTAACCAATACAACACTCGAGACCAGAAGGATACCACAAAATCTGTGTATGTGCCTCCGTAGTGAGAAATGAACACTACCTTGTTCCCTGTTCACTGGTGTTAGAACTGTAATATAGGTTCCATATGGGGACAGGGTATTTCTTTTCAATCGTCATGTGTAGTGACTTGTATTTATCCAGCACCTAGAGGATTCTTGGTAATTGAAGGAAGAATAAATGAGAACAGAGTGTGCATATGGACAAAAGGCTTTCCAGTCATGTTAAATTCCTTTTTCTATCAGCATGTTTTCTGTGGTCCTTTGCAATATTATGCAAATTGCTTTCTGAGCCTGCTATTACAAGCACAATAGCTATCCTCCAAAAAGAGTTACTTTTTTATTGGAACATTAAAGATTACAGCTTTGCAGAATAGGATTTTGGGCACTTTGGCGGTCTACAGAGATTGCCAGTTGTGGATGCTTCTCTTTCCTGCTGAAATCGGCACTCCTTTGATAACCCTGTTCCCAACAGTTATTAGTAGGCTCATCAGGTTTCAGATATAACACCTAAACTTGTATAACAGTATCATGAAAAGCTGCCATGTGTGGGTTTCTAAGCTGATTGTCATTTGTATTATCTTACAGAAGAGGCAAATAAAGCATTCAAATACATAAAGCATTGTTCAAGTATAACCCCCTTTGAAAATGAGATAGAATGGCAAGATATACAATTAAGTTTTATGGCACTAGGATTTTGATTTATATTATCCATATGAAAGAACAAGATTAAAAACAAAGAAACCTTCATGAGGCAATGAAATGGGACAGCACCCTATCAAACAGTAAATCTTGGCAATGTACATCCAAGCTGTCAGATCTAAGCAGAGATACATACATGAAAGGCGAGTTTGCTGTTAAAGTAATAGCTTATTGGGTTGCATGTTTGCTCAGGAGTAACCTCATCACATTTTGATGAAAGAGTAAACTATCATGAACAAGGCAAACATCCTTCAAGGTACATTTCAATTATTATTATTATCATTGTTAGTATTTTTATTGGTCTTTCTGAGACAGGGCCTCAAAAAGTCCCAGCTGACCTGGTCTTTGCTCAATTACACATCTTAATATTGCAATAGAGCCCACAAACACTCAGTTTAGGCCCCAAATTAAGCAATGGATATTCTTATTACAACCCAAATAGTCACAAATTATGAATTTTATTTAATTTTGTGACATGGAACCCCTGTTTTCTTAATCTACAAATGTTATGAACTCTTGCCCCTGAACAACTTTTTAGGAAAAAAATCAGTGAACTTTAGACTTTAAAACTCTATACACCCCTGAAAGAATTTGCCATACTCTGTGGAATGCAACACCACAAATTGACTTTGATTATGTTCCCAAGTTAATTATTATGGAACTCACCTAATTACTAATTCATGCTGTCATTTTCTTTGCTCCAAGGGCCTTTCCAACCCTGATAAAAATACCCAAAAGTAACGAAAAATGGAACATAATATTCAGTGAAGTATGTAGTGACTAACTTTACTAACGCTCATAGTAGACTAAGGCAAAAATCCAGTTTTTCTCTTCCAGAGCTTATTATTTCTCCCTAAAAACTGATTCTCTGTTATATGTTTCATTACACGTTTCAGCCTCACCCATGTACAACTGTGCAATGAAGTTGGATTTTATGATAATGTCATGTATTCATTTATCTCTAGAAATAGAGAAAATGAGACACCAGAAGTTGTTCAAAATCTTCTTAATCTAAGCAATGCTGTTTCAATATCTATATTCCAAAGTAAACGCAGGAATCACACATCTTTGAGTTTCATTTGAGGTCTGACTGCTAATTTTTCCTTAATAGATTGTGATCAAGATAAGAAATCTTGACAATGAATCAAATTAAGACAGAGGACACAGAAAATATTTTGTTTGTTAACAGATCATTAAAATGACAAAATATTCTTTTGATATATACAAGAATTTCAAATCACTGAACTGTTGCCCTGTCTCTGTCTCTGTTTCTCTCTCTTTCTCTCTCTCTCTCACTTGCTAGCTCTTGTTCTCTCTCTCTCACTTTCCCACTCACTCTCTCTCCCTTACTGCCCTCCATCCAAGTTAATGCACTATATAATATCTATGCATATATGATCTATATACAATATCTAATTTATTTCTCCGTTATCTTTCAATGTGGGTTCATTCATTGGAGCCTAGTTAAAGTACCAAGAACCCTATATTTGAAAGAGACTCTGCCCTCCCAGCAGTCATCTGTTACCACAATTTCAAGCATGTTGAGATACTTTTCTTTTTTGGTTTTACTTAGCAACAGATCATCTGTCATCTAGCGATCTAAAGAGAGATTATCTGTATTTTTTTAGGTCTCATTATAGATAGAGCATAATTAGCTTTTTCTTTATTAAGAGTAATTAATGTTCTTTAAAATTCGGTGTTTAACATGCTGTTTTAATTGTGATGGCCTTACTTTAGTTCCTCACATGCCATGTGCTTATACCATCTAAGTTTGCATCTTGACCACATGTCTCTCATACAGCTTTGGTGAAATGACTCTTTCAGGATGTTGCACTGATCTCAGAGACTGGCTTTTATCCCTTTAGGTGTATTTTACTGTAATTCTGGAACATTCCCACTTATTCCTGAAATGAGAGGCTGCATGTAGCTGACTCAGCCCTCTTCACTTTGCCATGAATGCACACATACCTCTATCATGCTCTCCTAGCATCCAGTATGTATTCTCATCCTTTCACAGTTTATATCTAACTGTCTCTGCCAGTATCTGATTATTTTTCTTACTATTCCTAGAAGGGACATGCTGGACCTGTTTTGCTCCTTATTTTATTCCTAGTATGTGAAATGTTTCCTGATGTGCTCGATGATGTGGAACAAATGACTATATGAGGGAGAACAACTACCAATAACATCACTAAAAATCTATGGTTTTCCCAGTTTGTGGAATTGCTTAATATATATTCATAAGAAACAAAAGCGGTTTCTTAAAAAAGATTGTACATCTTACACAGAACAAAATGTGTCGTTTTTCCCCAATGAATTGTTCATTGATACCTGTTGCTAGTTAACAAAAATATAAATCTATTCAGGAGATAGATAAAGGAGAGATCAAGGTTTATTTTGACATAACCAATCTATAGGGTAAATGATCACTGAAGTGAACAACCCAGAGAGGCGCAGGCACAGAGGCTGACAACACGTCCCTTGCTGCACAGAATGGAAGGTTAGTGGCCATTCCTTAAGCCAGCATTGTTGTAGAGACACCCAGATGGCCAGTGAAGCAAGTCGGGCTGGAAAACATCACAACCGTGCTTGTATTTTTTCCCAGGATTAATGACACCTACATTATATTAGTAAATGAAACATCCAAGGCAAATAAACAAATCTGTATGTATATAAATACAGTGCCTAGAATGGTGAATGGTCACTTTAAGGAAAATCATTTATTGAAGAATATTATTCTTAAAGAATTCTTTTGTTGTTTTATCATTGTTTGCATATTAGAATCGCATGGAGTACTTAAGAAAATAGCTCAGTGCACAGGCTACCACACAGATTAATATGATCTGTATTTTTCAGGATAATGAAGAGTCATTAATATTTTTCTCCTAGGTATTTCAATGCATAGCTAAGTAAAGATAAGAACCCATAATATATTAAACAAGGGACAATTCTAGAAGATAAAGTCTAGAATACAATATATCATAACTCTAAACCTAAATAGATTTTTTTAATTTTAAAAAACATTTATTTATTTATTTTTATTTTATGTGTATTTGTGTATTGCCTGCATGTAGGTAAGTGCACCCTTGAGGTGAAATGCCATGGAGATCAGAAGAGGCTGTCAGAACCCCTGGGACTGCAGTTACAGACAGTTGTTAGCTACCATGTGGGTGCTGGATTCGAACCCCAGTCTTCTGCAAGAACAACCAGTGTTCTTAACCGCTGAGTCATCTCTCCAGCCCCTAAATAGATTTATTTTAAAATCTAAAAGATCAATTTATTTTAAGCAACACAAATACAAGTTTAAGTAAAACACAGTTCAAAAAATATTACTTAATATCTCCAAAGCCAGTGCATATACTAAAATCCTTCACACATTTGTTCACAGTTAACTGTCTAACACTCAGGGGAACTTACCCAAGACTCTAAAAATTAACGGGGTTTACCAGTTCAAGAAGTTGATGTGGTTAAGAATTTTTACTTCACATCAAAGGGATGTAAGTGTTGAATTAATCATGGAGAAAGAAAATGGAGGCAGGAAGATGTTCACCTGAATGAGTACGGAGATACAATCAAGGAAATTTGGCCAATAAAACTAATGATATAAACAGCAAAGATTTACAAATGTTTGATTTTTCTGATAAACTATAACAAATCACACATTATTGAAGTGACCAACATTACCATGAATTCTTAACTTCATTTCCTTCTATACTTTTGTGATCCATTAGCTTTATTCACTGTGTTGCATATGCCCAGGATGAAAAGAGGGAAAAATGATCGACCAATCAGAGATTAACTCCAAAAGTCCTAGTCTGATTGATAAGGAAACATGAAGACTTGAATGAGATTCAGTTTCTGGCCGTTATTGAGGAAAACATGATTGATCTTTTCTTTGTTTCTTAAAGTTGATTATTTTGCCTTTAAGGCATTAAAAAGGAAGTAACAGTTCAATTGGAGCTGGAAATATATGTTAGTTTACAGTCCATGATTTGCTAGTTATTTTTCCATTTTAAAAATCTTGAGTTATTTTGTTTCCTGTTTTTCTAAATGACATGTAAGTCGCATGAGCCCTTATTATTGTTCTTATAACTGAGTAAATTTGGTCCTTAAAACACTTGGATTTATTTTTGTGTGATGAGTGCTTTGCCTGCATATAAGTGCACCCAAACATGCAAAATGCTACTTTGGACATTAAAATATAATTAAAATGAAACTCATTATTAAATGTTATCGAAAGTTAAGATTTTTAAAAATAGGTCATTAAAAGAAAACACTTCAAAATTAAATTTTATCAAGAAATTAAGAAGATTATTTTTCAGTAGAGATCGAGTAAGCTTGGGGTGAGTAAAAATGTCTTTTCTTAACAATTTGCACAAACATAAAATACAGAACTTAGTTGGTGTGGGGATGCTGTTAATGGGCCATAAAGATTTGAGATACTTAGTTCATTTGTGGAAAAGATGGAAAATACATGCTTTATGTCTTAAATATTAAACACACAGTTGCCAGTTACAGAAAGTGGACATATTTATCCTCACAATTTTGAACTCTTTGAGAACAAAATATAAGACTATTTCACTGAGCTTGTTTTGCTGATTGTATTGGTAATTACATCTGAAATGATAAAGTGTTGATCTAGTAAGATATCCCTTCAGATAATGCTTGTGGGAGCTACGTCCTGTCTCAAGATGGGTAACAGTTCCGAAGCCTGACCAGGGAACCAGGAA
Organism: Nannospalax galili; assembly: GCF_000622305.1. Classification (NCBI taxonomy): domain Eukaryota; kingdom Metazoa; phylum Chordata; class Mammalia; order Rodentia; family Spalacidae; genus Nannospalax; species Nannospalax galili. The sequence goes on from NW_008354502.1 coordinate 2,909,092, forward strand.
TGGGAAAGGAATCTCCTCAATGAAACAGAGAAGAGTGTTTCGGCTATGCTGACTTGCGGGACCCAGTAGCAACTGGGAGTTGTGCCATGCCACACTGGTCAGGCATCAATTACAGAAGGCACACATCTTGTTTTCAAAATATTGTTTGTGTGAAGCAGATGAACAGAACTGGCAATTTTTTCTATTTAAGTTATTCACTAGACTGCTTGATTTGGTGAGTGCTTAAAATTTCAAGTCCTCAGATTTTTGGTATTTAAATATTTCTGATTTAAATACCTTAACAGCCAGTAAGTGATAAGCAACTATCATCATACCTGATATATCAGTATTAGTCTAAAACACAGAAATGAGAAATTATGTTCAAAATTATTATAATTAATTTGAAATCCAAATTGTCTTAAATTTTCATGAAAATTTGTTTCATTTGTTGTTTTGATACTTTAGTTTCTTCTGCAACATAAATGTATGACTTGAAAAATGCACCATCATGTAGCGTAGTTACCTTAGGAAGATACTAAGATTTGATTGCATAATATTACCATTACCATTATTATTAAAACTAAAACTACAAAGAAAAGCACTTCACATAAAAATAAATAAAATTACTGTTTTCCAGAAGCATGTAACAAACTAAAACACAGAATAAAATACATGCCATTCTTAGAATAGTATAATATAAAATTAATAAACATTCAATGGATATTATTGAGTATTTAACTGATTACAAAACTTAAAAATAAATTCCTAATAATGACAGACAGTCTTCATGTGAGAACTACTCAGGTCTCTGGGAATAAATTTTGTTTAAATAGAGAGCATTCATTCTAGGAGATGGGAGACAGGTCATCTACAAAATGATGTCACCGTTAAATAACATTATACATTAAGTGGGCAAATGAATGGATAAAAATGTGGCATATGTACATGATTGAGTTTTATTTAGCAATAAAGAGGAATAACATTATGTTGATTGCTAGAAAAATGGATGCATATTGAGACAACAAATTACATGTTTTCCCGCATATGTGGATCCTGGAGTTTATGTAGATACATAAAATTGTATGTGCATGTAAGTGTGGTGACTGTTTCTATGCATGTACGTGTGTGTGTGTGTGCATATGTGTGTGTGCATGTGTGTGTGAAAAGAGACTAATAGGGAGAACAGCAAGGATAGAGAAAAGGGGGCGTGGAGTGAATATGCTCAGAGTATATGACATACTTGAAATAAGTTATCCTTATGAAAAACAGCACAATGTAAAACAAACTTTCAATGACAAGAAACAAATTAGAAAAACAAATAAGTAGATATAAAATGTAAAAGGAAACCCTGATTTTAAGTCAATGCCAGAAACACTGTCACCATGGCAGATTTCAAGCTATTAACTTCACATTCTGAAAACAGAACCCAGAAACGCTGTGGACAGCCAGTGAGATGGTACAGTGCTCCAGGATGCCACCAAGTGCACCTCAGCAGTTGTGAGAGGCACCACACACCAGTGTAACAGAAATTAAATATCCATTAAAAAAGAAAATTTGGGGCTGGAGAAATGATTCAGTGGTTAAGAACACTAGCTGTTCTTGCAGAAGGCCTGGGTTTGAATCCCAGCACCCACACAGCAGCTAACAATTGTCCGTAATTCCAGTTCCAAGGGATCTGGAGCCCTCTTCTGTTCTCCCTGGGCATTGCACACTGATGCAACTGGTGCACTTACATACATGCAGGTAGTACATTCATACACATAAAATTAAAAAAAATAAATAATAAAATAATTTAAAAAATGCAAATTTGGGTCAAGTGTATACTACCTATTACAATTATAAATGTTAAAAGAGATTAGCCTTAAACTAAAAAACATCCTATTTCAATATCCACCCAGTATGCACACTTTGTAGTCTGACTTATAAAATCCAGCCTTTGCCAGTGTCCTTGAACGATCTTATCGACTATCTAATCTAACTGAACTCAAATTTTAGTTTTATGAGACACTTATTATCTTACATATATATATTTATCTATATATACATGCATATAAATATCTATATATATAGATATTAATATAGCTAGATAGATTATAGATAAATCTATTAATCTACAATGCATGGACCCTGAATAGATACATCTTTATTTTATTTTTTAAAATTTGTGTATGTTTATGTTTCCAATATATACTAAATAAAACCCCATAATCTATATTTGTTTATATCCATTCAGCAGCCCCCCTCCCCACATATATATCTCTAACACACTCATCTGCACAGGTATCAACACCCATAGTATCCTTTTCCTGTGTGTTGATATCTAACCTTTTTTCAAAAAAAAGTTGATTCAATAATTTCATATAATGTATTTTGATCATATTCAGAACCCTTCCACATGTCCAGTCTTACCTTACTACCCCCCACCCTGACTTCATATCCTATATTAGCAAATGAAAAACCCCATCCAGCTAACACAACACATCAGTACTGGGTGTTATAGAAACCATATCTCATTAGAATGTCAATGATCTATAATTCCTGCACAAAAATTGGACAAAGTAAGGGCCCACTTACTTTCTTTTGTATGTGATTTTTGGGTCAGAATATGCCCAGGTTTCTTGGAATGGAATTTTCTCACTTGTTTTCTATTTATCTTACACACTACTTAGGATTCCCAAGTAGGGATTTCTCTCTTCAGTAATGATCAGAAAACATTGGGCTTCCTCATCAAAGTCAGTTTTTCAGAGCTTGAGGATGTCTAACCTTTCGTTATCATAAGGCAAATCTTTGTTTATCATTCACAATTCAGGTACACAATTTAGCTAACCAGTTATACATATTTAATAAACAAATTTGCTTTTATTTTTCTAAAATACAAATATATTAAATTTAGTTTTTACAAAAAAAAAGGTAAATGTCAAGTATCACGAGTACTAAATCTTTGCTATTATTTGCTAAAAATTGCTTAAGGAAAAAGGTCGTATTTCTAATGCAGAAGATAAAGTTGTAGTTTAAGTGCTTAATGGATACCTAGATGAAAGCAAACGCTTTTATGAGTCTAAGAATTTATAACCTTCCTATGTATAGACTTGGTTCTTTCTAATTAAAAAATAACTTTAGAAGTATTAATAAAATAAAAAGTATAAAAATTGTTAATAAGAAATAAACAAGTGACTAAATCTCAAACTCAGAAAATCAGTTTAAAATAGAACTTGGGCTGAAATTTGGACTCAGTATTTTGTAAAATGAACATGGCCTAGCAATCATTCTGTATATGGTAGTTTGTTGGTTAGTCAAACAAACAAAACATGATAAATGTAATTTTCTTTTAAAGGAAAGCATCATCTTATTTTGCAATATTAAAACCTAATTAATTTTCACAGCCTTTTTCAAGTTAGGTTTCCTTGAAGAAACCTTAGTGAGTGACATTTGCAAGTTCAATATTATTTGATAATGTTTTGTCTTGCATTATAGATTATAACATTTTTCATAGAATATTTTCTTCATCCTAAAACTTGCTAATCACTTATAAAACCATGCCTCATGCCCTCAATGAGAAAATATTAAATGATACTTAGGAATGAACAATTTTTTTAAAAATAATTTCAAAATGTGATTTTTTTTGTTGTTGAAATGAGCACCATTTCCGAGAATAAACAACTTTAGTAAATGGAGAAATGTGTTCTCAGGCTCTGCCTCTGCCCTGTGAGGTCCTGTATTCACTGTGTTGTATAGCAGTGAGAAGCTTATGGACAGTGTAAATGACATTTAGTCTACAAATGTGTAGCAAATAATAGAATGTGAAACCAGTTTGGAGAAATATCTGGGGTCAGGATGTTCTTGACTACACAGGGCACCATGAAATATAACCACCTTTCTCTTCCTGTCTCCTTTGACCTTTTGCTCCTTGTGTCATGGAATTCTTTCTCTCTCTTATGAACCCCTACAATAGTGCCTGAGCTTTCGGATATTTGGTCAGGTACAGTTTTTCCATAGGATTTTCAGTGTTTTAGTGTTTGACGTGACATGATGAGAATGTGGTGGAAGGAACACATTCTACAGCTGGGGAGATCAGTCTGTCAGTAAAGTGTGTGCTGAGCAAGCATGAGGACTTTAAGTCAGATTCCCAGCATGCATGTAAAAGCCAGACACAGCAACACATATCTGAAAACCACTTCTGGGAGGCAGAGCCTGGGGCTTGCTGTTCAGCCAGACCAGCAGAATTGGTGAGTCCCAGCTTTTGTGAGAAAACTTGTCTCAAAAAAATTGCTTGGAGAGTGACTGAGAAAGACATCCAGTGCTGATCTCTGGCTTCCACACATATGCACACACATTTAAAACACACCCACATACATGTACACATACATGAAAACATACACACATATGTTTACTGTAGACACAGAGAGAAAAACACAGACTAGAAGTCATTTCATGTATTGTGTGCATATCTTGAGGGGCATTAAAATGATAAGCAATAAAATGCATTTAAAAGTGACGAAAAACCTGCATATCAAATTACAAAATGTCTGTAATGTTAAGAATAGCAAAGGATGGAAGAAGACCTATGTTGTGGGGCTCTTGCTAAGTGCAAAGCAGTATCTACATGCACCCATCATATTTACATACATCTGCTATAGAATATGAGGCAGAACCCAGCAGCATTAGAGCAGATGAGAGATTCAGGATCAAACAGACTCATGCCATGAAGCATGGCAGAAAGTCTGTCACTTCTAGGCATTCCACTGGTGGACATCAGATCGTAGACAAACGCAGAGTTCAGATAAAGAATTTCAATTATTTGTAAGGACAGTAAAGAATATTTGATGAGACTGCAGCTTAAAAGCAACCAGAATGACTGGGGCAGTTGTTAGATTTGGATAATGATCAAAGCTTAAATAATCAAGGAGTCCATTAATTTACAAATTTAAATATAAATTTCATAGATTAGGAAAGAACCATTTAGAATGTACCAGAAGATGAGATTACAACTAAGTCTTAAACTACAGATTAAAAGACAGCTGATCTAGTATGGTAAAATAGACCATAATTGGTCAAATTTTAATTTCTATTACTATAAACTGATTAACTTCAATATCAAGTATATATTTATACTGAAAATTCCATTGCTTTTCAGTTTTTGTGTCTTGCATTTTCATTTGCAAAATCTATCAGTCAGTTAAAAAACATTTTATTGAGCTTTTGTAATTTCATATAATAGCTCTTAATCAAATTTATACTCCCCACATCAATGCCTACTCACTGCCCCCCCCACCGGACCTCATGTATTCCACCATATATGTTAGGTCCTATCCAGTCAAACATTTGTACCCAGATGTTCTTCAGTGTAAATTCGTCCACTGGAGTCTAGTCAGCTCATCTAAACATCGTGTGTAAGGCATATTCTCCCTCACTCAGTAGCAATTCATTATCTGGAAGGTAATCAACAGCTATCTAATTGAACTTACAGCTGTCTCAAAAGGAGTAAACTCATGAGTGACACTGTAAACTAAGTTAAATACACATGGCAGGAGAGGCCATAGATACTACAGAAAATCCTATGTCTTTCTCTCTAAACAAATGAAATTTCTTACCATATGCTAAATATGGACCCTTATATTTACAGACAAGCATACTGTATACCACTCACCAAAGAAGCTTGTTTTTACAACAGATGGAAGCTACTACAGTCTGGTCAGACACAGAGATTATACATCTGAGAGATGCCCAGTACTAAGTGCCACATCTACTGTTGAACCTCTACACTTAAGGGCTGAACAAAGTGTATAGAGAAAACTAATGCATCTCTCAACTCTCACTAGTAAAGCTTCCTTATATACAGAGTGCAATGCACACAGAAGGCCACAACTGGCCAAGGTTTTTTTTTCTTCAGTTTATTATTTGTTTAATAACCACATACTTAGAAGAAGCATTTCATTACAACAGCATTGACATATTCAATAACAATTTTCTGAGCTAAGATGCTTCTTTTTCAAAATTGGCTATAAATTTTTAGGTTTACAGTTGAATTATTACAGTTATACAATATTGTACTCAGTATAAACCCATAAGACATAAAATTAAATGAG
>NW_008354502.1:2915342-2931348 GCF_000622305.1 Nannospalax galili
GTCTACTAATTATTATTATTATTATGATTTTAATTATTTATGTCATAACAAAATGATTAGAAGAGGCATTTCATTACAACAGCGTTGACATATTCAATAACAATTTCCAGAACTAAGATGCTTCTCTTTCAAAATTGGCTGTAAATTGTTAGGTTTACAGTTGAATTAATACAGTTATACAATATTGTACTCTGTAAAAACCCTATAAGACATAAAACTAAATGAGGTTTTAAACTTTGAAAAAGGCCTCCATTTCATTATTAAAATACACAGTTTCATACAGAAAAAAAATTATTTTTAATACAAGTGACACTAAGATGCATATGCGTTTCTAATCTCTATATATCTGATTATTACTAGTCACAGTCGGTTACTTTCTGAGCTACTTAGCATCTGAGCATGGATATAAAGTCATCAGGGAGATTTCAATGGTAATGTTTTTCTCCTCTACTAATTAACATGAAACAAATTTTTATCCTTCTTCCTCAAATATAGCTTATATTTTCCATAGCCTCCCTCCTCCCACTAGAGCCCTTATACTTTGATATTCCTGCTACTGTCTGCTGTGTTGTCGGCACCCCCAGCCATTCCCCACTACATGTCCTCCTGGTGAATCTAGTCAGCCAAGTTTTAAAAAATAAGAGACTTCAGAGTGAGCATCCTTGGATAGGACTCCTGTATTGTACCTCATCCACCTACAGCTCAGGGACCACTGTGGAAGAGGCAGTGGAAAAATTGTAAGAACTAGGGCTTATTCATGAACACAGGGAAGCAGAGGCTTTAGGGCTGATGGAAGCTTGCACATGTGAACTTGTGGCAACGGTTACATAGAGCACAGGACCCATACCAACATAATTAAACAAGAGCCTAGAGGGGAGGAGAAAAGTGGGTGGTAGGCTGGCCCTAGACTGGGAACTAACAGTCAGTTTTTGGTGACAAGTATATCTGAGAAGTCGTTCTTATCTATTGCATGAGGCCTAGAAATAGAGAGAACTAGATAATGGATTTCAGGAAGAAAAGGAAGCAATGTACAGTCTTGGAATCAAGAAGTGCCAGGCGTCACCTCTTGGAAGCTGAGCCAGTTGTTTTAAATATTATTTTTGACATATAATTTGATTGCCCTAAAATTAAATATTTAGAAAGATACTGAGATTAGTTTGGTGTTAGGAAAGCAGATAGTGAAGAAATATCTGAAGTATGTTTCAATACAAATTCAAAGTGGCCTGTATGCAGGATGTGGTAAGCTGTGATGTCTCAGCAGCAGTTGGCAAAGACTGGGTAATCTGCCTTCACTTTTCAGAGTTTCTACATCTGAAAAACAAGCAGATTTTAAAAATGAATTCCAGCTTAAACTCTAACCTGATTCCTGAAAAAATACCCTTCTACTGGCATATATGCTTCATCCAGAGCTTTGAAGATGGATCTAGGAAACAAATTATGCCATTTAAATGTCTCATCATCAAGAATGATTACTAATAACAAGTAGTTGAAATCCACAGAAGATATCAAAAGTGTTTTCTGCAGTCTTTATGACCCACGGCAGGGAACATAGTTCATAATTGCTCATTCAGATGGACTGGCTAGGGAAGGAGTGGCTAGGGATATAAACTCATATTTACTGTTCGGAGTCTCCATTATTAATCTCCTAACAGTAGCCATAACTTTGCTAATAATATGTTGGTTTTGTTGAAACTGAAACTGTATTGCCTGCAATTTTATGACTTATAGTATTAACATCTAGACTTATGAAACCTTTATGGTTTCTGCAGAAGCTCATGAGTTTTGAGTTTAAGGGAGTGATTTATCCCTTTCATATCTTAAATAGCATGGAGAGGAGAGTTGTGACACCTAGTTTAGATAATGACAATTTTCTTGTGAAATTATTTCTTTTAGATTTTTCATTCTTGCCTCTTCCCTGCATTTTAATACCAAAACCAATGTGAGGTCTTAAAGCAAGTTCCCAAAAGGGAACATTTTTATTAATATAGAAAACTATTTGGGCAAGTGTCAGATTTCTAGTCTAGGAGACACATTTGACTGCTTTACTTTCTCTGTATGCTTTTAAACAGAGGATTCTACATAGTTTGTTCTATCTTTCTTAACACCACTGAATGCAATTAGTAGGAAAAAATATTACATGTCATTAGAAGAAGTCATCATTTCTATAGATCATGAGTAACTGAGAACACTTTGTGCTTAAAAGTACCATACATCTCACACTAAGGTGTCAGTTGCTTCTGATCATGGATGGCCCACATCTCTTTCCTCCTTCAAAGAACAGAAGACTCAGGGATTGACAGAAATCACAGCATTAGAATACTAAGAGCAGACTCATTATTCACAGGTCTACAGAAACCTTTCCAGTGCTGCTTTGTAGGCATATAGAAACTTATCGTAATATAATTTTAGTAATATTGTCTTTAAACCAGAGCAATCTGTATCAATATCTGTACAAGAGAAGAGCTTGCTTGATAAAACATTTGTAAAACATTATTCTGGCTCCATCGTTCAGAATTTCATTTTATTCACTCCTGGGATAACACAGCTATAAAGACCAAAAGATTCTTTACATTAGACTACTCACTGAATTCACTGTACTTTTCCATCCCAAAGACAATATGAGCATGAAGAAAATGCATAAACTTAATATGCATTTTTATACCTAAAATGTCATTACAGATAATAATATCTTGTGATTTATGTGGAGAAATGCAAAGCATGTTGTTTAAAGCAACAAATCTATAGTCAGAAGGTATTTGTCCCTCATTAGCTTTGTGAATTTCATCTGAATGCTTCATCTGCCCTCTTCCCAATTTGTGCGTTTCTATTTTTTAATTAGCATGCATATGTCTTTTCATGTGTATACAGGTGTTTGTGTGTCCGCTGTTGTGTAAACATGTGGGTGTGTTTGTATATGGAATCCAGAGGACAGTACAACCATGGATGTCATCCTCAAGAATGATATCCACCTCCTTTGGGACAAGGCTTGGGGTCCACGAATTCAAAGTGGATGGCTGAAAGGGGTCCTGTAAGTATGTTTCATCACTCCAGTCATTTTTTTTTTTATGGGTTCTTGGGACCAAACTCACGTTACCATGCCTGTGAAGTAAGCACTTTGGAAACTGAACTCTCGCCCCAGCACATCAATCTGTGCATACCTACAAGGATAATGACACATATAATAAATACTAATAAAGTTAACCCATAGCTCACGGCTGCACATTACTAAGAACAACTATAAATGTGTCCCAAAACAAGAATAATAAACTTACTTAAAATATTATAAGGTGTGAGAATTTTGACACTTTTTTTTCAACTTCATACAAGACTGTTATTTAAAAAATTCAAGTTCTTAAAAAAAATTCAAGTTCTTTAATTAGACAGTCGTTTCAAAAAGAAACCTGAAGAACTGGTGAGGAGGCTCTGTGGGTGAGAACACTTGCAGCACAAGCTGGAGCCATGAGCCTAATGAACAAATAAGCCAGGTGTAGGATACACTTCTACGGTTCCAGCACTCTTACAGAGAGAGCAGAGGTACAGGAGGGAGAATCATCCAGAGCTCATGGGCCAGCTAGCCTGGCGTACACAGAGTGACAGAAACAAGAGACAGTGTCTCAACAGGGGGAAAGGCCAAAACTGTCTCCTGATTTTGTTTTTGGCCTTCCACTGCACATGCTCACTAATACATATATCATACACATGGCACACACATGTTATACACACAGATATTGAATAATAACAATAATAATAATAATTTTAAAATCAGTGAAAATTGAAAAGATATCTCACAATGTTATGTTTATGATTCTGTGGTGGAATGCATTCTTAGGTATAAATGTGGCCCATGGCTTGTGGATTGGACATGTCTGAGAGTAATATGAGTTAACTTAATACCTGATCCATGTGTAAGATAGCACCAAGCATGTAATAAGAAATTAATGTGCATAATGTGTCCTTAGTACCAGATCTTCTAATGGGCACATTTCTGCACATTGTAGTTAATTTAAATTTCAAGTTACCCTCCAAAATACAGATAATTGCTACTTACACCTTTCTTCACAGATGATAACTGAATGTCAAAATATAAGGCTTTAAAATTAATATACTTCAGAGCATAACTGAGAGTGGAGAGTCAATAAAACACTAGCATATTTATAGAGAAGGGAAGTAAGCTACCAAATTCACCTAAAAAACCCTTAAACAATGATATATTACTTATATAACTGCATATCCCACCTATGTGACATATTTAAAGGTATAAAATGACCTATTATTTTACTTTTGAGTCCAAAACTTGAAAATTACACATTTAGAATTTGGTTCTGTCACTCAACATATTGTATAATAATCAGAATAATCAGAATTTCCATTATATGTTGTGTTCCATATTAGATGATGAAAGCACTAATGCATTTCTACTTTCTTTCCCATTTGAGTTGATATGTACAGGGACTGAACGTAGGGCCAATATGACAGTAGCTACTTTAAAGTCATTGTTTTTGGAGTCATGTCATATTCTCTTTCATCTACACATTGCAAGGTGTAGGCAATGGCTATTCAAAGGAAGCCTTAGAACTTATATATGAGAAAGATGAAAAAAATTTACATAATGATTTAGAGTTGAAATTTTCTGTTTTACCATTCCCACCATATAATTTAATGTGCACACAGACTCAGAAACTTAGAGCTAGAAAGGCTTGGTAGAAATCAAAAAGAAACATCATTTGCTGGAGACTTTCATGTGCACATAAAGGGTAAATTAATTTATGTGGTGAATATTTTTGATGCAGCATGGCAGCGGAGAGGATAAAGGAAAGAGAGAATGATTTGGATATTTAATACTTTTGCTTTGTAAATTTGTCCAGTTTTCTTATTTAATGTAAATAAAATTCATAGAAAAATATTCTTCTCTTGATCTTAAATTTGATGTTTTACCCTTTTGTTTTGTTTATTTATTATTTTTATTTATTTATGTGTATGAGTGTATTGTCTACATGTATGTAAGTGTACCCGTGTCGTGCAATGCCGTGGAGGTCAGAAGAGGGCTTTGGATTCCCCTGGAACTGGGGTTAAGGACCGTTTGTAGCCGCCATGTAGGTGCTGGGAATCAAACCCGGGCCTTCTGCAAGAGCAGTCACTGCTCTTAACCGCTGAGCCATCTCTCCAGCCCGTTTTACCCTTTTGTAACCCTGTATTTATCTTTGAACTGTAGTTTTTACTTGCTTTAAAGCATTTTTCTGCTATCTGAACAACAGAAGCTTAAACGTCACAAGTGACTCTTGTGGAGAACCCCACCACACCCCAGCTTATTCCCATCACATGTATGCAATGCCACATTCCCAATTTTCCAAAGATTTTCCAAAGAATTAGAAAGATTCTTGTAATATATAAAATTCATCACTGCATTTTAAAATAATTCTTTTTTAAAAATTTTATCATTTCTATTTTATGTGTATACATGTATTGCCTGAATGTATGTAAGTGCGCCTGTATCATGCAATGCCCTCAGAGGACAGAAGTGGTCATCAGATCCCCTGGAACTGGAGTTATGGACAGTTGTTAACTGCCATGTAGGTGTTGGGATTTGAACCTGTGTTTTCTGCAGAAACAGTGTTCTTAACTGCTGACCCATCTCTCCAGCCCCAATATTTCTTGTTTTTGATAATATGAAAATAATTTCAAGGAACTGGAGAGATGGCTCAGAGGTTAAGTGCATTGGTTGCTCTTACAGAGGACCTGAGTTCAATTCCCAGCACCCACATGACAGCTAACAACCATCCATAATTCCAGTTCCAGGGGATCCAATGCCCTCTTCTGACCTCTGCAGGTATTGCATGACATGGGTGCACTTGCATACATGCAGGCAGTACACTCATACCCATAAAATACACAATTAATTAGCAAATAAAATAATTTCCCAAACTAAGATGTCCTCAATAACCAAGAAACACAGACATTTTTGCCAGTTCTGCTTATCCCTTTACACAGATGGCTATTCGTTTTCCCCGCCGTTTTTCACTGTACTGCAGCAATGCCCTTGTTTTTTATTTGAAATTCTCATACAAAATAATGTTGAAATGGCTGAGAGGAACCATTTGTAGTAGGTTTATTCCCTCACATGGGAGAAAATAGCAAAATAAATCAACAAAGCAAACGTGTACTAAAACAAGTACAAGCATCATTTATGAATGATGGAAATAATGGTGTGGGATCCAGAGCACTTATCTTTATAGTGACTTTTCTTATAGGAATTCTAACACCTGCACGTTCAGAGGACTAGGAACAAAGTCATCTTTGAACAGCCCTTTTAACATTAGCATTTATGCCCCCAATTTAGTAAAGATGCTCCTTGGCAATATGCATTTTATTTGTTGAGTTTTTCTGAAAAGCTTATTTCATTTTGTTTCTTGTGAAAAAAAACTCAAGAAATTACAGTACTTTTTTTCTTAAAAGAATCATTTTTAGCAAGTTATATGAGACATATTTTTACCTAACTTTTCCAATGACAGTTTCTCCCACTACTACAATTGTGATTTATTCAATAACAAAACATATTTGTGTTTAGTTTCACACTCATCAGCTATGCATTATTCAAGTAAACACATGAAATAACTGTATTTCATTTCCTAGGAAAGACTCTAGGATTAGCATGTGAAACGGAGTGCCATGAGCTAACTGGATCAGTGAGTCCACATTTGATGAGTAGAAGCAAGTTACTGACATAGGAAAACTCAGCTCCTCTACCCCCCAATATCTGAATATATATAAATTTGCATGCATACACATGCACATACACACACAGACATGTATGTGTATGCATTTATATGCTTATATCATGCTCTTCAGTTACTCATAGTATCTCTTAAGATATCTAAATTAATTTTTCAGTAAGTTAACCTAATAAAGGTTTATGGTAATTCCAAATCCAGTTTCAATTAATATAGTACTTGTCTGACAGTTCCTGTGCTTCCGGTGGTTTACAATGAATATTTGTGTCCTTAAAATTTTTATTTTTGGAGCTGGAAAGAAGGCTCAGTGCTTAAGAGCACCGGTTGCTCTTACAGAGGACCCAAGTTCAATTCCCAGCACCCACATGGCAGCAAACAATCGCATATAACTCCAGTTCTAGGGGAATCTGGGACTATCTCTGAACTCCCTGGGCATATGATGACATGGGTGCACTTACATATACATAGGTAACACACTCAGACATATAAAATGACAACAATAAAAATAAAATATTCAATATATTATTTGTTCAAATTCTAACCAAAAATGATGGTGTTAAGGAGTGGAATTTTGGGGCATGATTAGACCATAAAGAATTCAGCATACAAAGAGGATATATATTCTTTTAAGACACTGGACCTTCTTACCCTTCATATAATGTCACAACATAGAAATAAGACAATCATTTATGAACTAGCAATAGGGTCTCATTAAATACTGAGTTTGTTATGGCTTTGATCTTGAAGTTTCAATCTCCAGAACTGTGTGAAATCAACGGCTGCCGTTTAGAACACACACAGTCTAGGAGAGTTATACCATAGGAGCCTGAGAGAAAAGTCTAGAAAATGTTCCATTCAATTGCACATATGTATATACGATATAATGTGTTAGAGGGCATGGATTTGGTAAAAGTCATGATGATGTGTATTCATTTGCAAATCTAGTTATTTGCAAATAAAAATGCTTAGCATAAATTACAGTTTAAGCAGTACATTTAATTTTAGATATGTAAGCCAATCTTGTTTATATTTTCAAAGAACAAACTATGAAAAACATTTTTACTAAGTTTTAGATTTTATACAATGTATTTTGATCATACTGAGACCCATTCCTCCCACTCTACCATAACACATGCCTGGCCACCTTCATGCCTTCCTTATTATTCTGCTTTTCATAAAAAGCTATTGATTCTAACATGATGCTACATACCATTGGGGCCATCCCTTGGAGTCTGTTCAACACACCCTCAAAGAAAACTGATTCTAACTTTCCATAGGCTATCAATTGCAAAAAGATCCTCCACTAGGGCTGAGACTGTTTGCCTACTTTCTCCATTCATGCTGGGGTGGTCTGGCTTAGTCATGCACAGGTCTAGTACATGCTATCACAAGCGCTGTTGAGTTCCTATTTGCAACTAAATGCTGGCGCCCAGAAAACATGAATCTTACCACTACCCCCAATCCAGAATGATGCCTAAGTCTTGGAAGAAGAAAGTAAACATTTGATATGTGTCCATTTAAGACTGAGCTTTCTGCAGCTCTTACTCTCTACAAACTGACCACTAGGGATTTCTGTGTTAATCACTACCTGCTGCAAAAAGAAGCTTCTCTGGTGAGAGTTAAGAAATGCACTAACCTATGGGTATGACAGTAAATGATTAGGAGTCAGATTAATACTATCTGTTTAGTAGAATGATAGCACTACATTATACCTATGGCCTGTGACCTGTCTAGGCACAGGTTCTTGACCTTGATAACACTGTCATATGAGTATGGGATCCATCTTGTGATGTGGACACTGAGTGCGGTCAGAAGGTGGTTGGTTATTCTCATAATGTTTGTGTCACTATCTTGCCAGGCCACTCAAGATTGTTGCTCACTGTGTGTATGGCTGGGTAACACTGATTTGTTATCTTTCTCTTTCAGTACCATGATAGCACCTTCTAGTACTACGTTCTTTATTTGTTTCTTGAGACAGGGTCTCCCTGTACCTCCAGATTTCCTCGAACTCACTTTGTACACCAAGCTGACCTCAGTTTCACAGATATATGGCTGCTTCTGCCACTTCCTCCTGAGTGCTGGGATTAAAGGCATGCACCACCCCCTCCAGCCCATCTTCTAGTACTATAAAGATAGACAGTAGATCTGAATCTTTGAGTTCAGCCCAAGCTTGATTTTCACATTTTTGTTCTACAACTCATGTATATAGTCCCTTCAGCAAGATTCTTGCCATCAAGTTCTGGTGGGGATGCAAGAATAATGGCAATAGTTAATATCATTCAAGGTTTTATGGGAACCCCTGGTCAACAACCACAAAAGAGAGACCATAAGGAGTGGACTCTTCCACTCCTTGCATTGGGCTTTTTAGTTGTTAGACTATGGTTTCTAGAAGGGCCATGGAACCTCTGGTATAGGGAAACTGAATTTAAACTTATTTTTTATATTGCATATGTATGTATTTTAAAAAGCTTCCATAAAAGTAGATCTGCATATGACTTTTTAAAAAGGCCTTTAATGCTACCTATCCCTCCCCTCACTACATCCTCTGGCTTAGCCTCACATTCCCCAATATTTAACCATTCAAAACCCATTATTTCCTTTCCCCCTCTATATAACTACATTCTGTCTTCCTCACATAACAACACCCATCCCTGCTACCTTATTTCCTGTTCTCTAGATCTAGTTTTCTAATTGAAACAAACTAAAGATTCAGAGCTAGTATCCATTTATGAGAGAGAACAAAGGGGCATCTGTCTTTCAGTGTCCATTTTACCTGAATTAAGATGATTGATCTGCAAATTTCATAATTTTAAAAAATTTTTATTTATTATTTTTATTTTATGTGTATGTGTGTATTGCCTGCATGTAGGTAAGTGTACCCGTGTCGTGCAATGCCCGAGGAGGTCAGAAGAGGCTGTCAGATCCCTCGGGACTGGAGTTATGGACAGTTGTTAGCTGCCATGTGGGTGCTTGGATTTGAAGCCAAGTCTTCTGCAAGAACAACCACTGTCCTTAACCACTGAGCCATCTCTCCAGCCCCCACAATTTCTCTTTTTTCCTAAAAGTTGAAGAGTATTCCATTTGTTCCATTGATTTTTTTTTGGTATTTTTTTCTCTTCTCAATTCATTGCTCTCTGTCTTGATTTGCATTATTTATTTCAATTTACTGGTTTTGGGTTTGACTTACTTGTGTTTTTCTAGGACTCTGGGAGGCAGCATGAAGCTATTTAAGATCTTTCTGATTTTTAAAATTGTTCTTGATTAAGAATTTTATACAAATCATATTCAGACTCCCTTTCCCTCCTGAACACTCACCCTACCCCACACGATCCAATTTCATGTCATTTATTATTAGTGTTTCTTTTTTAAAGTCCTATTGATTCTCAGTTGTAGTCCCCAAATGTTCTTTGATGTGAGTTCATCACTTGGAGCCTGATTAACCCACTAGGCATTAAAGTTGGCCAAGAAAATGAAGCTATAGCTGAGAATTTTTGACAATAGCTGCTGGAAGATTAGGTTTTCTCTATTTTTTTTAATGCATATAATTGTACCTATAGACTACTTCTTGCTTTTTTTTTTGTTTTGTCTTCTTGAGACAGGATCTCCCTGTAGCCCTAGCTGGCCTGGAACTTGCTATGTAGACCAGGCTGGTCTAGAACTCTCAGATATCCACTCGCCTCTGCCTCCCGAGTGCTGGGATTAAAGGCATGAACCACCACACCCTGCATTTCTCATCTTCATAGTGTTTTTCAAAATTATTTTTGATTTTTAAATTCTAGGATGCTTTGTTTTCTGAAGGTCATTTTTCTTCTATTCATATAGATTTTGTTAAAATCTTCAACTGGTTTGAGGTTGGCTTGGAGTTTTTCTCCATCAAATGAAACTTTTTGATTAGCAGTCTTGCTGTATGTGTGCTAGAAGTATTGAATGTATAGGTTTTAAAATTTTTCTCTTGCTTTGAAATTATCATAGTTCTTCCTGTCACCAGCAGTAACATGTTTTTACCAGTGGTAGTTAAGGAATCCGAGAGATATGCTGGGAATTTTAGTAGGAAGAAACATTTCTAATTTATAATAAATGATATTAATTTCCTGTATTTCCCCCACTTATTCTCACCTCCACATCAATCATTTCCTCTTGGACTCAAGGTCTCTTCTACATGTATTATTGCGATTGTAACCATAAATATGTAACCTATTGAGTCCGTTTTTTTTTTTTTTTGCTCATATGTACATATATTTAGGGCTGAGAACTTGGGACTGAATAGCCTATCAAGAGTCTCTGCCATGGAAAACTGATTCCCCTTCTCTCAGAAGCCATTGATTACCTCTAGTCCTTCATCTAGGGGAAGGACAGTGTGAAATTTCTCCTATCCACATTGGCATGTAAAATATGTGGTCATTATTCAGGTCTACCTTAGGCAACCTTATTGTTCCTTTCATCTTCAAGTCTCAAGGTCCACTTCCTCCTTCTGTTTGTCTCCTTCAGCCTAGTGCTGATGTGTGGAAAGAACAAACACTTCCAAGACTTATTTGCCATCCTCAACATGCTGTGGTCAGTTACACTTAGAAACAGACTCATTTCCTCATGTCCACATTCTGAACCCACTTTTCTGGCTGTGTTCTGAACTAACAGGACATCATCTTCCCAATGCTGTTGGAAAGGATCTATTCAGAAGAGAAATGTCTTGTTTTCAGGAGCTTACCTCCCATTTCTATAAGTTATTACTGTTTCTATATAAAATACTTTTACTTAATATCCTTATTTTCCTTGTACATCTTGGTAGATGCCTGGGTAACTCAGAAGTTACTATTTAATGGTAACCAAGAAGTTTCAAATTAGGAATTTCAGTAAGCTGTCAAGTCTGTTCTGTCTTAAAGAGGTTTAGAATGAATATTCTAAAATATAATTGTTGTACTTTAATTATGTTTTTCAAATTTTAAAACCTATATAAACTCCTGTGTACTATATATTCCTGTATACTATATATTGCTTACTTTAGCTTTGTCCTTCTTTAAAATATTACTATATTTGGGTAAATTCAACTTCAGTTAAAAAAAATTCAGGGCTACTTTTTAAAATATTTTTTAATCCTATGTCTACATGTGTGTCTGTGGGGGGGTGTGTGTCTGTGTGGGGGTATGTGTCTGTGGATACCATTGCCTGGCCAGAGGAAGGCATGAGATCCCCAGACCTGGCGTTATAGGTAGGTGTGAGTTGTTCAACCTGGTGGCTGGAAACTGAATTCCAGTCCTCTGGAAGATCAGCAAGTACTCTTAAACATGAGGCCATCTCCCCAATGTCCTTTAAATTTTCTTAAGTGGTGTTTTAGTTCTCTCTTTCTTCCCTCTCATTACTGAGGTAAATTATTCTAATTCTACCAAAAGTTCAAATGAAATAGATATTTCCCTACTCTAACTAATGGCAAAATGAAGGTTTCCAGTTTGGTTTGACCTTCTGAAACATTATCTGTCCCTCAGGTTTTCTTCAAGAGCAGTATGTGATCATAACCACTGAGTCACCTCTACAGTCCCCAAATAAAGGCTTTATCAATGTTTTCTACTCACAAACCTTTTTCACTAGAGAAATTTTATGTGACTCCTGGTTTATAGGTATATAAAAATAGACATACAAATCAAAAATTTAGTGATAGTAAATCATAAAAAATATTTTAAATAAATTCTTGTTTGGCATTTATTAAAATAAATGCAAATTTACATACAAATGAGATGATGTCCATATAATTTTTACATAAATAATTAAATGTTGATATTGTAGAACAAAGGGTACCTTCAAAGCTTTTTAGAGTTGATCAATAGTTTCATTTCATGATCACCAATGTTGAGAAGGCTATTTCATATAAATGCCTATGACAAAATAGAACAAGCTTAGGGTCACTTCAGGAGCCGTCAGGGTTTCTGTGCTAATCTGTAACCAGTATTGATCAAATTAAAGAGAAATTTATAAATTTAAACATGCAAACACAATATAATTCAGAGATAAGTCTCCATATGTAAGAGTTGTATGAGCACACATGTGCATGTTGAGGCCAATTGTTGATCTCAAGTATCTTCAAATATCTTCCTCTGCCCTTTAACTTGTGTGTGTGTGGGGGGGGAGTGTGTGTGTGTGTGTGTGTGTGTGTGTGTGTGTGCATGCTCCTGTGTATTCATGAGGAGATCAGGGCAGGAAGTGTTTTTTCTTCTCTGTCTTATGTCCTTCAAACAGGATCTCTCACTGAACCATGAGCATATCCTTTCCTCTCTTTAGGCTGTCTCTCCATTGAGCTCTTGGGATCAGCTTGTTTTGGTCCACCAGTGCTGGGGTTATAGACACAATTGGTCACATCCAGCATTTTATAAGGATTCTAGGGATTTGAACTCTGGCCCTAATGCATAGAGAACAAACACTTCTGCTCACTGAGCCGACTTCCAGTCCGTTGAGAAAAGTCTCTGTCTCATTGAACTTAGAGTTACTCAATTCTTCTAGTTTGTTTGGCTACTCAGTGAGCTTCCAGAAGTCTTACCTGTCTCCACTCACCCCTATCTCGAGGTCCCAGGCAGCAACCACTATGCCAGTTTTTCTACATGAGTCCTGGGCATCCTAACTTAGATGCACGAAGCATTTTACCACTGAGCCATCATTTCAGTTGCATTATATTCCAGCATGAATCTTAAAAGTTGATGAATGATAGCAGGGTATTAAAATTTTTAATTTCTTTAATTAAAACTCATGTTACTACAGAAGCACAAAACTAATGAGTACTAAAAAAACACTGTAAATTATAACTACTACTACCAGTCTCGAATCTAAGCTGTTTCAGGTGGCATTCTTTGGCTTTTCATGGCGTGATGGCATGCCCACTGAGAAGCATTTGTCATGTGTTCAGAACCGAGCAGCACTGATGACATGTGATGGACCTGAGGCAAGTTCTGCCATGATAACTTTTATCCACAACATGTTTGATTTTGAACCTATTCTATTCTACTGATCTATTTTATTCTATTGATCTGTTATATTATCTATTCTATTGATTTTGAATCTATTCTATTCTATTGTTCCACCTTCAAGCACATTTGACTATTGACAATTTTAATCACCCCACATTTATATATCTGACCATGTATGTGTTATTCACTCACACTGTAGGAAACTGGTAAATAACAAAGTTAATTCATAGTTAAAATTCTCAGTCCTTTAGAGAAGTAATTAATGGAGCAGAGACAATTAAGTTTAAAGAACGCTACTAATGCCAGTGCCTGTTCTCCCAGGTGATAGGTATATCTATTTATATACACATCTGCCTATTTATGTCTTAATCTTTTCATTGACCCTGATCATGAAAAGTTGTAACTCAGAATCAGAACTAAAGACTAAATATTATTTTATAGGAAGAGTTTCATGAAGTATATACTTTGTGTAATTGAGAGCGTTTCCAATGAGCGAATATGACATTTCATTGAAAACTGTGTAGAAAAAATATTTCAAGAAAATCAAGTTTTCTGTCATTCTTGAATAGACCAGCTCCAGAAATAATTAAAATAAGAAAACGTGTTCCAATTTGAGCAATATATTCAATCTATCTGAGAATGTTAGAACTTTTGCAAATTTATTACAAAATATATATGAATTATAAGAGGAAAGTTGTACAACACATTACTCTTTGTGAATAAGCACGTCTAGTTTCAAAGTAGCACAGTCTTGTTTCCATAGAAGACTTTATGCACAGCCATGAAATGAGAACAGTTTTGTGCAATTAATCTTGGATCTGTTGATAATAGTTTTCCCACCTAATTATCTATGAAGTTCATACAAGTAGAGTTGAAGGTGCTGAAAGTGTGCTTAAGGATCAGTTTTCAATCAAAAAATACTCAAATAAATATGTTACTAAAGAGTTTGAACTATATTTAACTTTCAACTATATATGTATTTGTTACTATATAAATTTAATTTTTTTCTCTGTCTACATTATTTGAAAACTACATTATTTTTCACACTTCACAAAATATGATCGTTTCATATCTGTTTCACTTTACAGAAAGGAAAAGTATATTGGAGAATACCCCCAATACACATGACATTCCTGCTTGGCTCTTTATCAACAATCCTATCTATGCTTTAAGTTATGAAGTCTATGTGATTATGACATGAAAATCTGACAGCTGAGAACAAGCCAGTGATGTTCAAAGAATCTTCTCTCTCAGATAAAATTGGAAGCAGTGAGAATGTATGATGCATGAGTGTCAGGAGATATTCAGTATCCTTAGAGATGTTGCAGCTCATGTACACATACTGAATACAAGCTACAAGAAAAAAATTCATTGTCATTTTGTACTAAATTATTCATGTTTATAATCTTAAGATTAGATGCAGTAATGTTTTTTAAAAAAATTCAGGAAGTAAATAACAAATAATCAAATGCATAAGCATGAACACATCTTTAATAATATAGAATCCACTTCAAGCAAGTTGCTATGGAGAGAGCACAGATAGTAAAAATTTAAACATGCTTTCACCCTAAAAATAAATTTTGAGAAATATTTCACATCTGGGCCATGAAAGTAGGTCAATGCTAATCAAGCAACAAGATAGTTGTTTTACAGTGTAACAGTATATTGATGAAAATAGCAAACACAAAACTTTTCTAAGATTGAATATTCAGACTTTAATTTTCTATATCCAAAAAGTAGCTATGATTCATTTATCTTAAATTGGAGGACTCACACAATACAATTTAAGAAATCATGTAATCAAAATATTGAATTCATTTAAGGGCAGATATTTGGATCAATGACATTGCAATAGTTAGTTTTTATTGCTGTGATAAAATATCATGGTCAAAGAAACTTATAGAAATAAGAGCTCATTTGGGCTTATGGTTCTATAAGGAAAGTCCACTAAGAGGAGAGGCATGGCAGCAAGCAGTCCAGAGCACACCTCCTAAAGGCTCCATTACTTCCCCAAACAGCATCACCAAATGTTCAAATGCATGAGTCTATGAAGGACACTTCACATTCAAACCACAATTATTAAAGGGTAAAACTAGAAACAGTCAGTTCAAATATATGAAATCAATTTTAAAAGGATGTAAGGGTAAAATATGTATTTTAAGCAGGATGTTTTGTTTGTTTTCCTTAGGGGAGGGCAGATTTTACTATTAATTTTTACTCTGACCTAGGATATATGCATAATACCCAAGCTGGCCTGCAAGCCATGATGTTCCTGCCACTGACTCAGCAATTATTATCTTTCAACTGGATATATATATATATATATAT
>NW_008354502.1:2931397-2946267 GCF_000622305.1 Nannospalax galili
TAGTTAAACAAAGTTTTCTTATATCAGATTTCAAAAGCAAAATTAAAGATTAATTTTAACTCATATTTAAATTATGAATTTTTTTTCTGTGAAATTCACACTTAAGGGATAAGGAAAATTTCAATAATAATAATAGACAAGTCATTTACTCAAAAGTAATCACAACTCATGTATACAGTGTATTCAGCAATAGGATCTTACCTTCAAGTTCTAGTGGGTACCAAGAGCAGGGGCAATGGCCAGTAGTCTTTGAGGGAATATGGGAACCCTGGTCAAAAACATCAAGGGAGGGAGTCCATTCCTGGCATTGGCATTTTATTTTTGTTAGCCTATGGTGACTAGTAGGGGCAATGTCCCCTGTTATAAGGTAACTCCTTTAAATATTTTTAAATAATGTATATGTGTATACATTAAGGAGCTTCTATAGTTATGGTAGGTTTCCATGTGGCTTTTTCTAAAGGAATTTTGGTGTTAAAGTATTAAGTTGATTTCTCATGACTTATTGTTATACCTATAGATTAATGCATGTGTCAACTCTCAGCAGAGAAGACAACTTATACAGTAGATGATAATCAACACAGAAACCTTCAGCTGGCCAATGTGCAAGGTGCTTGTCCCTGAATTAGGGATACCCACATCAAACTTCTTCCTCCCAAAGCTCAGGGATCATTGTGGGAGAAGGGGAGGAAATATTGTAAGAGCCAGAGGTGGTGAATGACCACAAGGAAATAGTGTTGTTGTTGTTGTTTTTTTTTTTTTTTTTTGGTCTTTTTGAGACAGGGTCTCTCTGTAGCACCAGTTGTCCTTGAACTAACTATGTAGACCAGGCTGGCCTTGAACTCACAGAGATCCACCTGGCTTTGCCTCCTGAGTGCTGTGATTAAAGGCATGTGCCACCACATCTGTCAGTATGACTTCCCACTAAGGATGCCCACCTTGTTCCTCAGAAACATGTAGTGCTTGACAGTTTCCTCCATTGCACCCTGTTTATACCATTGTCTGTTTTCTGGAAATATGACTGTGTTGCACACATTCAAGGAGGATGTGTGTGTGTGTGTGTGTGTGTGTTAATAAACTTCATCTTTTGAAAAGTATCTATGTAAATTTTTTGGACTCCTAGAGGGAAAAAGTTGTATCTTATTCTCTAATCATTAATTTCTCTATCACAATGGACTGGGGGAATTTTGTTTGTCCTCTGAGTTACAACTCAGTATTATGTGGATAATATATTTGTATTGTTAATAATCATTAATAAAATATTATAATGGTTCATTGAAAGTTTACAATTTTGATGGTAAGACACATTAACAAGTATTTTATTAAAATACTTTATTTTTCACTGCCTTCTATCTCATTAAATGAATGCTGTTTACAAATAAAATGAAGCTCAGCTTTCGCTTTGTAGTATTTTCATTTTAATTTCAACAAAATTATACAAACTATAAGCAGAATAAATGGGACATACAAAGCTGGAAAATTTGATACATATTTCAAATTAAAACGATGGACAAAATAAAGTCTGCTCTTTTACTGCAAAGTGCATTACACATAAGTGATCACTCTCTCAAGTTTAAAACAGAGGTTATATTTAAAAATGTGTTGTAGCATGTATCATTATTTTAAATTTTTTTAACATTGATATAGTCTGTATACTTGTTGGTAGATTGCATTATGCCCAGGAACTGCACTGTTAGGATTTGAAGGCATGTTGACAAACTTCCTATCCAAATTCGAGAGAAAGTAGGAAGTCTTCCCCATTGCAAGATAACACATCATTTGCTTTTATCATCCAATTACTGTACAGTTCGCTAAGGGATAAAATAAAGAAACAAGAACTCCAATGAAATTACTCCAAAGCCCAAGATAGTTGTCTGCAGCTTCAAGTTTAAAATAAATCGTTGGTTACAAATGTGAGAAGGATAGTTACTTGAATTTATTAAGTTAATGAATAACTATTTCATCAAATGAACAAATATAAATACTAAGAATTTCATTTCACAGGGGGCTGTGAAGAGAGAGCTCAGTAGTTAGGGGCACTTTCTACTCTTGCAAAGGACCCAGTATAGTTCTCAGCACTCACATAAGCCTCACAGGCAATATTAACTACAGTTCCAAGAGACTCGTATATGCAACATCCTCTTCTGATCTCTGAGGACATCAAGTACACAGGTGGTGCACATATGTACACATAAGAAAAATAATCGTACACATAAAAATTTTAAAAAGTACATCCGACCTCTGAAAGCACCACATAGACACATAGTGTACATGTATACATGTGGGAAAAACAGTCATACATATAAAATAAAAATAAGTAAATCTCAAAAAGAGTTGTTTCTATTCATGTAAAATATCAGAACTACTTCCTAGTCATTTGTGAATAATGTATTGTTATCATCATTTAAATTGTTGTAGAGATTAAACATAAAATACGGTATTGCCTTACATTGGAAATTTACTTTAAGAAATATACATTCATATGTGCTACAAATTATTCTTAAATTTACATAAATTGTGATGAGTTATAACTCAGAAGTGAAAATATATAGATATTGGTTTATAATTCTGTTAAGTACAATACTTTTAAAAATTACTTTTAATTGACAAAATCATATAGATTTATCTTGAATGATATGTTATTTTGAATTCTTTCAAATTAATGGTGTACATTGTACAACAAGTGATCATATTTAATAACAATATATTGTAATTTTGAAAATTTCTCAAAAGTAAATTCACATTTTATTAACATATAAGAATGGAAGATAAGTTAATACATATTTTAAATAGTTTGATTTATACATATTTCATGGTTATACATATTCCAGCATAAATCCCTTGGCATAGACCATTATTAATTATTACTAATTCATAAATTCTTAAATTTCCCTTATAAAATTTTGTACATTGTAGGCCTGATTGTCATAAATAGTTGGTACTGAGCTAGAAGCATCCACATCAGTCTGATCCAAGTTCAGAAGTTTAGACCATCACAAATAGAATGTTTCAAGCATATAGAAATTCATTTTATGTATTTTGATGCATCAACTCTTATTTGTCCAAAATAATTTTCATTTGTTTCAATGTTTACAATAATTTTATATCTCAGATATGTTAAATGCAATATAATGTCACATTAGTTTTCCTCTTGTATTTCTGTAGGTTGAAAATCATAAATAAATTAATAACACTATCTGAAATTGTAGAGAGCAGGAATGTCCTGTGATGATGGTGAAACACTATTTTACATAGGTTTCTGGTTGCAATCAGTTCAGTATAGATGAATGAAAATCATTTATGATATTGGATCTGGCTGAAGAGCCTCAGTATACTGCTATTAGATGGCAATCAAATTCTTTGAGGATGTAAGTCCATTAACGTGAAATTAAAATGAATTGTAGTTTCAGAGCAAAGGTACACAATGGCAGGCATTTACCACTTACATTCATTTCACTGTCATAAATTTATCCAAATTGTGGAGTATTTTAAATGAAGATATTCGGCAGAAGTGAAAACAATGATTCCTTGCTATATGATTCTATCATCTGAATAAATTCTATCGTTTATTCATCCATTCATTTACTAATTCACGGATCAAGCTTTTTTGAGTAACCTTTGAACATTATATACTGTGACATTGTGAAAGTGTATATAATTAGAACTATGCTTAATCAGAATTTTTCTGAGTTCATTTTCCTCTTATGATTAATAATTACTGCCCTAGTATAGATCTGAGTAGAATCTGCAGGTGATATAAGAAGGAATTTGAGAACTGTGTATAAGTCTGAGTAGATAGTCTCCTAGAGCATATTAGTGAAGGAAAAGAGGAGAAAAGGAAAATAAAAGCAGGAATCTAAGGCTGGCCAGATGGACACAGAAAAATGGACAGGTACTCAGACAATGCAAAACAAAACCAACTGAACAAAATAAAATGAAAAACAAGCAGAAAAAAATGTAAAAAGTGATGTTTCAAGCAGCCGCTGGTTTCAAAGGGCCAGGTTCTGCCCCAGTGTACCTAAAGTGCATTAGAAAGTGGTCAACACACAGCCAGGATGAGGTTGTGTTTTTCTTTCTTCACATAATATATGATGGAAAGTTTAATATATTTGGTGAAACATTAGCTAGACCATCAGTTAACTTTTGTGGAAGATTATTCTAAAAGACATTTTGTAAATCTCTACCAGGACACTTTCCGTACGTTCTGGTAGTTCTTGCCAGCTGTTATGAAACCAGAGTGGCCTTTAGGAAAGGTGAAACAGTGACCACATCTTCCTTCTCCACTCATTTACCAATGGAAACTTAGTTTGACTCTGCATTGTGAATAACTTCGCAGTGAACACAAATGTACATACATCAATTCCACATACTGATTTCATTTCCTTAAAATACATACCCAGAGGTGGAATTATTTAAAAAGGTTCTAATTTATTTTTTGAGGAGCCTACATACTGTTTTTCATAATGCTACACCATCGTACATTCACTATAATCCACAGCAGTAGATTTCAAGGGTTCTTTGTCCTCTGCATCTTCATCGACACTTGCAATCTCTTTTGTTTTGGGTAATAGAAAACCTCATAGGTAATATTCCTGTTGTGTTTTAGTTAACATTTCCCCCCATGATTAGTGATTTTTGGACATTTTTAACATGCATTTGCATGTCTTCCTTTGAGAAACATATAGGAACTACATTGACAAATTTGTAAAAGTAGTTATTTTCTTGTTAAATTATTTTGTTTCCTTCTGTAATTTAAGTATTCATCTCTGTTCTTATGAATGGTTTGTAAATACATTCTCTTTTTTCAGTAGGTTGCTTTTTCAAAGTATTTTGATAATTTCATTTTCTATGTAAGTTATTAACTTCAGATTAGCCATTAAAATATTTTTGATCTTTTGAGAATTTTAGACAATGTAATTCAGACCACATTCCCTATCTGCACTCTTGACCTCAGTACCTGACTTCATGTTATCCATTATTATTTTTATTTTTTAGAAGCCTATCAAATGTAATCTATCCCTAAATACTCTTGGGTGTGAATCTATCCCTTGAAGCCTAGTCAACCTACAAGACATCACACCCTTAAAGAAAAATGCCATCCCTATCCAGCAGCTGTCTATTGCCAATAAATCTTCAGCCCACATCGCTCCATGTATACTGGGCTTTTTGTCTGCCTTGACCAGTTGTAAGTATAGTATTAATCACAATTTGCTACAAGAAGAAGATGGTCTTGTCAGAGTTAAACAATACATTAATCTATAAGTGCAACAATAAATCATTAAGATTTGTTTAATACTATGTCTTCATAGTAAAATATTAATAATTGATTCTCCCTTACTGACTTGGGCATGTCTAGAGACAGGTTGTTGTCTCTGGTAAGAGTGGGGTCCATCCTATGAAGCAGGCCTTATATCCAGTCAGAAGGTGTTTGATTACTCTCATAATATTCTTGCCACTATCATACCAGTAGTCATATTTTAACACATTGATCTTTGTAGACACAGGATTCACAGCTTGTTAAGGTTGCTGATCACTCTTCTCTTCCAGTAACATGCATAGCACCTTCTAGAACAATGTAAGCAAACCAGAAGAGGTGACGCTTCGAGGTCAGTACCATCTTAGTTTCTCCTTGTTTGTTCTTTGATTCATGTATGTAATGTCTTCCACAATGGTTCTTACCATCAGATTCTGGTAGTTACAGCAGCATGCTCCCATATGGCTTTTTCAAAAGCCCTTTGACTTTAGGTACCCCTACACTTTCTCCCACTTTGCTCTTCCCCTGAAACTTCAGTTCCTGAGGACCCAACACCCTCTTCTGGCCTCCACAAGCATTATACACCCAGGTACACTTACATACATGCAGGCAAAACATTCCTATATAAAAATTTTAAATGGATGAATAAAAAATTGTTATTTATTTTAATTTTATTGATTTTACCTTATTTATAAAATTCAGTAGAACTCAGCTGTGCATCATCAAGCCACTAAGAACAGAATTCCAGTCATCTTTACCATTAATTTTATGTTAATTTGTTTACCTAGTTATTTTTCTTAGTGGATTAATAATGGAAATCTACTATCAGAAATTATTTTTCTCAGATGTTTAGGTTTTTGTCGTATGTCTTCAGATTACATTATCTTTAAAGTCTATGAACTTTGCTATTCTTGAGTAGAATCATGTTAAAAATCATTGTCTTACTTTGTCTGTTCTTTAGAGGTACATGAATCGATATTTGATAAATATTTCTGTGTAGTATTTTATTGCTTTCTATTTTATTACATTTTCTGCCAGTTTTTTAAATCACTATTAACTTTTAGTTTACTTTTACACTTTGCAGTGTACTTTCTAAAAATAAGTATTAAGATATTTTCTCCCTTGCTGATGAAGTTACGTAAGATCACATATGCTCAGGTGAGCTTTAAAGGACGGGCTCTTTCTTCTGTATTACTGAAAGAGCCTCGATGTCAGCACACTGTTTTCCCCTAGCATAGTCTGCCACAAGGACATAACCCTACTGTCATGATATGTTGACATCTAGCCCTGTAACTGTGAATGTGACATTATTTGCAAATGGTCTTACCAGATGTAATCAATTTCAGATGAGGTCACTGGGGTCAACTCTAATCCAGTATGACCTTGTAAGAAGTAGAAAACACTAAGTGTAGATATAGGCAGGGAAGTAGATATGTGATTATTGAGGCAGAGATTTAGTGGTGCCAGTGAAGATGCCACTGAATTTCAAGCAGGGAACAGGGAGATAGAGACAAAGGAGGCTTCAGTCTTGAGGGTTTCATAGGGAACATGCTCATGGCAGGACCTGGATTTTGGACCTATGACATGTGAAGTTCTGCAGTAATTCACTTTTGTCCTGTTTTGAACTATTTGATTGTGTCATGGCCATTACATGAAGGCAATGCATCAAAAGGAACCATGCTGCATAATTAATCAGTTACCCCTTTTGTAAGTTAAATTGAGGAGTTCTCAGCTTCCAGGCTCCCACCATGGCCCCCTCCTTCCACCATTCTAATGAGACACCAACACAATATTCCTTCAAACTTCAGTTTAGGGAACAAAGGTATTTATTGGGCTTGCTAACAGAGCCTATGATAGCGGTGTGTGTGAGGGGGGGGGGTACTTACAAAGGCATGGGCACACTTCAGGTGTTTTTCTACATTTAGCTGCAGCTTCCAGACCTGCTCCCTCCAGTCTAAGATTGTGAAGTGTCTTCCCTCTCTCACCTTAGTTCCTCCCCCCTCACGCAGTTAAGGCTTACTGATTGGGTGGGAGGAGTGACTGTTTCCCTCTGCCCCTCCCCTCCTACGGAGAGACTCATAGTCCAATTAGTTTGAGGTGATTGGAACAAGTGGAGAGAAGCTAGAGAGGAAGGCATTTATTTGTTGCTTTCTAGTCTGGCCTGCGACGAGGAGAACAAGCTTATTCAACAACTTTCTAACCAATGAACTAGATACGCTGCTACCTTTTCAGTTTGTGCCACAATTTCACAAATTTGACACATATTATTTTACTGTTTTTATTAGGCTCACCAGGGAAAGATGTCTATTATACTGGCACATCTATTTTTGCCCTGGTAAATTATGGGATATTGAAAAGATTTTCCCACCACAATTGTGGGAACCAAAATTGTGAGTTACCTTCCATAATTTATTTCAAAATTTGCTATGTACAGTTTATTAGTCAGATTACTCCTAACATATATGTTGATGAAGACCAATCCCCATTTTTAATAAGGGTAAAATTTGACACGTTTTTTGATATTATTTTAGATTTTAAGTTGGAATTTTCATAATATAATCATGATCTTAAAACTTCTTGTTTTTTTTTCCAGAAGACTTTTTCATAAGAGTGTAATCTTATTTGCATTTATAACACTTAGACTTATAAAAGTATGTGAAACATTGTCATAATTCAATAAAGAATACATGAAAAATAACTTTAGGAATGTATAAAAATTGTAGAATTTCATATGACCTTTATTTATTCAAAAACATAGTAACAAAATACTTGATATAAAAAGTCATTATTTAAATAAAATGTGTGTTCTGTCATGAGTATGCTGTTTTTATAAGATGCTTCAATATTTATTTCTTACTGTAGTATGCATGTTTATTGATAATTTTTAAAGTACCTGACCCTTTTTGAGACAGAATTTCTCTCTGTAACACTGGTTGACCTCAAATACATTTTCTTATTTTCTGGTCTCTCAGTTGTTCGAGTTATAGGCATGTGCTACACTCAGGTACAATGCTAAGTTTTTACAGGGAACTTTGTGGAGCAATGATATCTACATTACTGTTGAGAAATAGGATGCAGATTCTGTGACTCATTTCTATTATTTTTAATACATTACTGTTTTCAAGTTAATTAAATAGGCTGGTGGTGTATTCAGCCATGTCTGTTGTGAAGGTTCCTTTGGTTTAGGAACTGCTAATGGATACTTGATGGCAGTCTGTGAAACCCACTGAATATATAGATAACATTAAGAGCAGAAAATCACATTTCAATTTACCCATTCCCAAATTAATATCTAAAAAGTCCATTTTAATACTCATTAGGGACTTTGCTCTGGAAAAAGAAAAAAGTCATTTCTAAAAAAATTACAAATACTTTTAATGTTTATTTTTATTTACTGTATTTTCACTCCAATATTTTATTAAATATATACGTGCAACTAGAATCATCTAAAATGTTCTTTAGTAAAATTTAAAAATAACACTGTCCATAAATATTTAAATTTACTCTCCATTTTTCACAAATGTGAAAGAAAAGTAACACATATTTTATATCCTCAAAGAGTGAATTTAATGTCAGAGGGAAAAAATGTCTGTGAATGCATTAAAGCATTCAAGATCTACGGGGCTGTAATTACTCTACTGTGTCAAACATTTTCTGGTTTTCTATATTTGTCTGGCCACCTCCTGGAGAACTGCTTCCTTCAGTTTTTTACTTCTTTTGAAATTATACATCCAGATGCAATCTTTTTCACTAATGGAGAAATAAGATTGCAATTTAAGCAAACCCAGGAAGTCTTAGACCTAAGAAATGTGCATCTTGAGGCTTCTGTTGCCTCAGAAGTTGTCAACTTGTCAAAATCCAGTTCTCAAATGACTCTCAGCGTTGGAAATTTTCAGGCTTCTCTTTAATCTTACCTTCATTCTTCATTTTTAAAAGTCTGTAATATATTACCATATCATTCTGACTAAAATATGTTTTTCATACTAAATTATCCAGAATCTGTCTTTACGGTCCAATTAAATAGATCCCTTTACAAAGATTTATGAAGAAGTTGCATGCTAAAATAGATTTCCTTGAGAGCAAACTGCTATGAAGAAAAATGAAGACCAGGCATGGTGGTAAAGCCTGCAAACCTAGCATATCAGAGGCTGGGACAGGAACACAGAATGCTCAAGACAACAAGTCTATACAAGCTTATTCTCTCTCTCTCCCTCTCTCTCTCTCTCTCTCTAATCTATCTCTATCTATATATCTCTCTCTATATATATATAGTATATCGGAATCAGTACATTTTTGCTTTCCCATCAAAGGAGATTTTTTCCTAATAATATAAATAATACTGTAATAATTCTATGGTAAATGCCGTAGAACTCTAGACCTCCAATGGCAAACTTGGAAAAGGGTGAATAGGAAAAGAATGAACTACAAAATTCTTAAGTTTATCCACAGCACAGTGAACTCTAGCAATTTGTAAATTACCGTTAACTTTTCTGACTTCATTATTCATTGAAGTGGTAGGTATTTTCTGTGTGCTTGCATCATCTTTTATTTTTCTGTCTTTTTATCTGTCGCTTCAATTTCAGGTCAAGTCAGTTGTCTTCTGACCATAGATCTCTGGTGTATATAAGAAAAGCTGTTTTATTCTGATTTTAAATTGGCAGGGTATATTTTTTTTTCATTCATTTCTTTTAGATTTTCCATTTTAGTGGAATATAGAGTTAAAAATGTATTTTTATTGAAATATTGAGAAATTCATACAATGTATTTTGATCACATTCATACCCCTCCCCTACCTGCACCTCTCATTACTAACCCCTTCCCAATTACACATTCTCTACATTAGTCAGTACTATTGAATTTAACTGATGTCCCTAATAGGACACAATGTGGGTCCAACCTAGAGCCTGGTCAGCCTACTTAGAGTCATACCCTTAAAAAAAAAAACCGAGCCACTCTCTCAGTGGCTCTCAGTTGACAATAGCTCCTCAGCTAGTTTTGGGACTTCTTATCCATCCTACTTACACTGGGACTTTGTCAGGCTTGAGATTCCATAGGTCTTGTGCATGCTGTCACAATTGCTCCGAATTCATGTGTGTAAAGGGTGTGTTTGCAATTGTCTTATTTTCCTCATGTCTGTTGTAATGTTCTCTTTCATTTCTAATGTTATTACTTTGGGGTTTCCCTTTTTGTTTTGCTTAATTTGACTGCAAGTTTTCTAATCTTGTTAACCTTTGCAAAGAACCAACTCTTTGTTTCAAAGCTTTGATTCTTTGAAATTTTTAAGTTTCTATTTCACTATTTCATTCCTGGTTTATTTATTTATTCACATGTACACTTTTTAAATATTCTTTGTTCTTGGTTCTCCTGCTTTCAAGTATATCACTGTGTTATTAATATGAGATTTCTCTACTTTTCTACCGTAGAAACGTAATGCTTGCTATGAGCTTTCATTTCAGGATTACCTTTATTGTGCCCCATATTTGCTATGTGTTGTTTTCATTTCCATTTAACTCTATTAATTGTTAAATTTATTTTTTTGATTTCTCCCTTGACCCAGTTTTCATTTAGTAGTGTGCTGTTTGCTTTCCATGAGTTTGTGTGCTTTCTGTAGTTTCCATTGCTATTGACATCCATCATTATTCCTTTGTGGCTGGAGAAGATGTAGTATGTTGTTTCCATTTTTCTATGTTTGTTATTTGTTTGGGGTCCTAATATGCGGTAAATTTTGGAGAAAGTTCCAAGGGCTGCTGAGAAAAATATGTATGCCTTTGTGTTTGGCTGAAATATTCTGCAGGTATCTGTTACATTCATTTGATTTATAATGTAATTTTGTTAGCTATTAGACTAGCTATGCCTGCTTGTTTCTGAGGTCTGTTTTCTTGGAATACTTTTTTCCATCCTTTTCCCCTAAGGGGGTATCTATTGTTGAGGTGAAGTATTTTCCTTGGGAGCAGCAGAAAGATTGACACTGTTCTCTAACCCAACTTGTTAGTTTTTGTCTCTTTATTGGGTTCCTGAGGCCATTAACATTCAGGGTGTATTGAAAGGTGTGTATTTATTCCTATCATTTGCTGATTTAGTGGTATTTTCTCAAATCTGTTAGTTACCTGTCCTAACATGTTTTAAATGTATCTTGGTTGCAGAGTAGTCCACTAAATTGGAAAAATCAAAAGAAATGGATGAATTTCTAGATATACACAACATATCAAAGTTAAATCAAGATGAAATGAATACTTTAAACAGACACCAATCAATAAATAAGTTAAGAGAAGTAATTAAAAATCTTCCAACTAAAACAGTCCAAGACTAGATGAATAGATGAATATAGCACAAAATTTTACCAATTTTACAAAAATTGGTCAATGATGATGAAAAGCTAATATGCCTCACATTATTGCATGAAATATAGAAGAAAGGAGCACTTCCAGACTCTTTACAAAGTCAGTGTTAGCCTGATATCCAAACCAGACAAAGTGCTAATGAAAAAAGAAAATTATAGACAAATCACCCTGATGCATATAGACACACAAATTCTCAATGAAATACTTTCAAGTCAAATTCAAGTTCATGTCAAAAAGATGATTCGCCATGACTATTGTCTCATCTCTCATGAAGGGGTGGTTCCACATATATAAATCCATAAATGGCATGCCCACATAAATAGTCTCATGGGCACATACCACGTTATCATCTCATTGATGTAGGAAAGTGCTCTAACAAAATGTAGTACCATTTCATGATAAGAGTTGTGGAGAACCTAGGGATACAGAGGATATATCTCATCATAATAAAGTCAATAAACCACAAGTTCACAGCCAATATCACATGAAATAGAGAAAAACTCAAGAGCATTTCCACTCAAAACAGGAATGAGACAATGATGGCCACCCTTCCATTCCTGTTCCATACAGTGTTTAAATTTGTAGTTACAGCAAGAAGATTAGAAAAAAATAGATAAAGTAGATCTGAAGTGTGAATAAAGAGGTCAAAGTCTTCTTATTTGCAGATGACATGATTCTATAAGGACCCTAAAGACTACACCACAGAACTCTGAGAGCTGATAAATATGTTTATCAAAGTAGGAAGGTACAAAATCCACATTCAAGAATCAGTAATTTTCCAATACACTGACAACAAACATACTGGGCAAAAAACCAGGTAAATAATACTATCCATTATAGCTTAAAAAAACAAACCAAAAACAAATAAACAAACAAAATCCTTGGTATATGACTAGCCAAAGGAATGAAAGTCTTGTATAATAAGAATTTTAAGATAGCAGAGATAAACAGAACTCCTATGATACTGTATCAGTAGGATTAATATTGTGAAAATGGCCATCCTATGAAATGCAATCTAGTGGTGCAGGGAAAACTCCTTTAAAATTTCAACATGTGTGCTAAATGTATTTGCACAAACCTTTAAGTCCAGCACTCTAGAAGCAGACAGAACCAGACAGAAGCAGGTAGATCACAGTGAGATCAAGGCCAACCTGGTATACATAGTGAGTTCCAGGCCACCTGGGGTTACAGGGAGACCTTTTCTCAACCTCCCACAAATAATAAATATATGAATAATTAAATAACTAAATAGATCCAACAAAATTATAAAGAAGTCTAAAAAAGAATAATTCCATATCAAAACACAAAGAAATCCAGGAGGTCCAAAGCAATCCTAAACAATTCTGAAAGAAGAGCTATGGGCATCTGATCCTAGATTTCAAATTAATTACTAGTACCTTCACTCCTTTTGTAACCTAAGTATGTAGCTTTAATCCCTCACAATTGTTCTTTTCCTCTGACCCAGAATAATGCATACGTGTTTATGCTGTGAAATTGTCAGTGTTGAAAACAGTGAATATCATCGGAAGCAACAAATTATCTCCTTTTTGTGTTGCAAATAACAGCTGGCATTACATTGATAACATTTGCTTGTGGTTGTATATGCTGTTCTGGGTAAATAAGGATCAGAAAGGGAAAATACTTCCCTGATAAAACTAGTTTCTTATTCCTTTCCCATAGCATCATGGATGTACTGTTGAGGTAAAGGCAAAATCAAGTGTTTAGTTCAAGTAACAGTTCCAAGAGATATCAGAGAAACAAGTTTTCAGAACACATCAGGCTCACGTGATTCTGGTTGATACTAGGGATTCAGGCTGTCTTTGCTAAGGCAATACCAAAATGTGTTATCTGTCTGTTGCACTTGTCTAAAAACAACCACCTTAAAATATAATAATATTTAAATAAAGGGATACAGAAAGTTTGTCACATTAACACTAATCAAATATTAGCTCAAGCAGCTGCTATTAATTTCAGAACAAAACAAACTCTGGAGTCAGTTAAATTAACAAGGATGAAAAAGAGCTTTAATAATGATAAAAGATCAAGTGATAAAGGATTAAAGGGAAGTCATAACAATTATGACTACTTGTGACTTATCACAGTCTCCAAATGTCTGACACATGAAGTGAGGACTGCAAGAAGAAATAAATAGAAAGATTTATATACCAGAGAATTCCAGATCTTTTCTGTCAGCCACTGACATCTACGAGTCAGAAAATCAATAAAGACATAGCTGAACACTACAGCCCCACTAATAATTGACATTTAGTTGATATTTATATAATGCTTTGCACAACAGCAGATTACAATGCTTTTCAAACACACAAGAGATATTTGCTGAAGTTAAGTGCATTTTGGCCATCAAACACAACTTAGCCAATAAAAAAATAGGCTTTATAAAATGTGTTTTCTGTCCATACTGAGAAATTAGATTATAACAAACCAGTGACATGATGTTAGCATGGAAACGGCTTCACACATTAGAATTGACAATTCTTCTTGTTGTGCTTCTGATTTACACATGTAAACTTAGGACATATACCTTTGATATCTAGAAGGAACCACTAAGCAATAAAAAAACTAAAAACATCAGCAGAAATTTGTAAAATATCATTTAGGATAATCTGCCACAAAACTTAGCTGATGATCTAGCTAATATTTTAAAAACATATTAAAATGAAACCTTCTATACTATGTGAATAAAGAAAAACACTACTGAAAATTAGCTGTGTGTCAACAACTTTTTATAGTACTTCAGGCTGGTCAGATGAAAACAACAAAATGAACAGGTGCTTGGTCAATGTAAAACAAAACAAACAGAATAAAATAAAAGTAAAAGACAAGCAGACAAGCAAACAATGAAAGAATCAGTGTTTCAAGCAGCCATTCATTTCAGAGGGACAGGTTTTGCCCCAGTGCACCTGAAGTGCTTCGGAAAGTGGTTGACACACAGCTCGGATCCAGTAAGGTCTTTCTTTTTTCTCATAATGTATGGGCTTCTACAGAAAAGCACAACCGAATTATTTCATTTGTACATGAAGTAAAAACATGAAAATCATGTGAATCAACTCTAAAACAGTATTTCTCAGGGGTTGTGGGAAGACAAAGTGGGCAATGTTCATCAAAGGAAAAAAAATTTCACTTTGACCACAAAAATAAGTTTAATTGATCTTTTTTTTCTTTACACATTATGGTACCTACAATTGATAACACATAATATTTTTATTTTCTAAGAGATTATATTTTTCTGTGTCTTTATGTGATAAATGAAATAATTC
>NW_008354502.1:2946303-2952069 GCF_000622305.1 Nannospalax galili
CACAACTCATAAATACATGTTATTTTACATCTCAAAATTAGAAATATTTAAAGGGAATGAAGCAAAATAATTTTTATTATATTTTAGGTCACATGGCAACATGATACAGAAAGTAAATCATAATGGAGACACATATCACTAATGTTGAATTAGAAATGCTGCATCATGACAAAAATAACCTGGATTCTAATCAGTGATACTGTTAGTGTCAGTTTAGAACTCTATGGGAGTTGGAGAGACAGTTGAGAAGTGAAGAACATTGGCTGCTCTTAGAGAGAACACAAATTCAATTCCCATACCCACATTGTGGCTGGCAGCTGTTGGTAACTTCAGTTCTAGGGGATCCAATGTCCTCTTTTGGACATTGCAGGTATAGCATGACATGTATATTTACATACATATAGGTGACACACTCATACACATAAAATAAAAATAAAATATGAATATTAATATTAAATATTTAAAAATTGAATTTAAAAGTCTATAACAAATCTATCAAAATATTGCCTGCTTCAAGATGCAGTACACCCCACACTCATGTTTCTGGGCACCATCAAAGAGTAATAACAAAAAGAAATTGTTATGCTGAGCTAGAAAGTTTTGGTATCATGTAATATCATTTTGGCCAAAATTAATACATTATTTTAAAACTACTTAAAATATTGTATCTAATATTATATTGTGCATTTGTGCATGTGTGTATAATGTGTGTGTGTGTGTGTGTGTGTGTGTGTGTGTATATCACACAGTGGAAATAGAGAATAATTTCTTCATGTTCTTTTCTTCCACTATGGGTTCCAAAGATCAAATTAATATAATCAGGCTTATGAAAAAGTAACTTTACCTACTGAGTCATTTTCCTGGACCCATTTGTATCCATTTTAAGTTGAGTTCAAAGATTATTTTAACATACTAACACATTTGCACATCGAAAGGGGAGGATATTTAGATATTGGATATTATCTCAAATTTTATGACCATATTCTCAATGAAAGTGATAACATTCTGAAATTTTACTTTAATTGCCTTATCAAAATACCGTAATCATAATTTTCAAACCAGTATTATATTAGCATAAATATTTAGAGACGCACGTTAGAGAATAATGCAGAATTCAGAAGTAGATGAGATTAAAATGATAGTTTTATTACGTGAAATAATTAAGTAATTAATTCATATAAAATGGAAATTAATTGTTAATGGTATCTGAGATTACTAAAAATGCTTTATCAAAGACATGCTGGTCTTTGAGGCAACACTTCTCAAGCAAGGAAATAGCTGGGTCCAGAAATATCACCACAATATCAACTGTTTTGCCCAGTAAATTGAAGACTTTTGAAAACATCATGAGCACGTATAAACCATGAGGGAGCATCATTCATACGCACAGCAAAGGAATTTAGGTGTTGAATCCCAGGATCCTTTGGCTGACTTGAAATGTTTTGTGCTTTTGTTAATATCAAAGGGAAACCAAATTAAAAACTAATCATTTCCTTAATGGTAATATATATTAAAATAAATATTTGCATAGAACTAGACCAAATGTAAAATACTAGCATTAGAAACAAAGTGAAGACATAAGCACTATTTAGAAACTGACAGAATTAATATTCTTATATGATCTAAATTCCTTTAATGCTTTTTCAAATCTTTGCAGTTCAGTGTCTCCCATTAAGTTCTCCGTGCAAACAGTTGACAGAACATTCTGACTACAGCATTAAATAGAGTTTATTTTATCTTACCTAAAAGATATACCTGCTTTACATAAAGGAATGAATATAATCATCATTTTAAAAATATTGTTGCCAAATATAAAGTTAGATTGACAGTAGTATCATTAGATTAGCAAATTTTCCTTCATTACTAATGTAAGTTGACTGATGAAAAATGTCTATGATTTGCTTCTAATATGAAATATTTAATATTTAGTCATGGTAACTGTGCAGTTTATGGAATATACACATATATTCTTGGAGGGGACACACACATATACGTATATGTATATACATATATATGTATATAAACTTTGGATGGTTTATAAAAACAGGAAATATTACTGTTTAAATTTTGGAATTGAAAATGGAAGAAAAGAACCATGGTTTTATGATACAGCTATTTCTGAACTTTTTCTAAATTGTAATTTTAAACACACACACACACACACACACACACACACACGCACGCTCATACACATGAATAGAATCTTTTTGGAATGACTGAAAGAATGGTTGATGTTTAGAGATAGCAGAAAGTAAAAATATCGATTTAGCTGTGAATGAGTGTAAGGTACCAGACATTAAAGCCAAGGCTAAAACATACGTTGACAGAATTCTAATGTACAAGTCTGGGAATTTCTGCTGAAAATCCAGGCTTAAATCAATGTCTAATTTTATTGTGGAGCTGTAAGCTATTGGACATCCTAGCCTCAGCCATATGGAAAAAATCTCTTATAATTGATTCTAGTTGAAACTCATTTCATCCTAAATTTATGTTTTATTCTTATTCAGACTTGTCTTACTCTTCAGAGTTAATCACCTGCTGCTGTTTTATGTCAATTTGCTCCGAGGTATAATTTTACATTTTACACTTTGCTTTGTATAACTTGTTTATATTTTTTTCTATCATAGCAGATTAGTCTTATTAAGACAAAACATTACAGTCATAGTTTAACAGTTAAAAGTGCTTGCTGCATGAACGTGAACCCCAGTTTAGATCCCTACACTCACATAATAAACTCGGTAATCCTACAAAAGCTGGTAACTTCAGCTTGCAGAGATTCAATGCTCTCTTGGCCTCAGGGTACGTGTAGGGACATTTACAAACACACATACACACACACACACACACAGACTCATACATTCACACAGACAGAAGCACATACACACATACACACACAAAAATAAATATTCAAAAATAGAAGTTTGACAAAACTCATTAAATTATTGTTGAATATGAGAAAACATAGTTGAGAATTGAGAATACTATCTTCTCAGTACTGTGTCAAAGGTCTGACTAGTCTAGGTTGCAAAGAAATACCTTAAATGATGAACAGTAATAACAAAAATGCCTTATTATTTGTAAATAAAATATGAAAATTCTATCATATGATAGAACAACAGGTAAAGAGACAGGTCCATTGCCCCACTTGAGGAGTTAAAATGCAGTCACTTGTCAGAGGTAATAGGAATCCTCACTCAATCTACTTTGCAATTTCCTGACAGAAGGGAGAGCTGTCCATCCTGTCATGTAGGAATTCCCTCATGTGCTTTAGTCTTTCAGCAGAAAAAAATCAATTGATTATGACATATGGGCATGAATTCTGTCACAGTTCTGATAGATTTGAGAGGGAAAGGCTTGATAAGTGCTTAGAGACAGATGATGCCTTGATTATATTGTAAAGTCAATCATCTGTGTACTGGGTACTTACTAGAATATGCTTCAGGAAAGTTATTATTTCTCATTAATTGGCATATATTTTATTTCCCTTTTGTCTTCAATGTCACTAATTTCTATCCTTGGGTGATTATATATAGCAACACAGAAACACATCTATTCGACATTATGGACTACACATTTAAACAGTAGAGACATTCCAAGGTTTAACTCTACCTTATGAATGTCTACATTGAATTCATTGGAAATATGGAGCTACAAAAGAGCAGACATGGCTTAACTGGGATTATACCCTAACAACATCATACTATCATTTTATATTAATGTAATAACACACTTAACAGTCATTTCCATGAAATTTGCATTAAAAATTTTACTGGGAAACTGCAAATTCAAGTTCTTTTAATTTGTAAAACAACTTTACAATTTAGTATAATTTTATTCATGGAGAGTTGATATAAGAGGACATGCAGTTTTTATTCTTTTTCCAGTGTAGACAGTATGCCAGGCTATGCTTTCCAGATAAGCAATTTAAAAAACAGACCCACATAGATGAAAAACTCACTCTTACATATTTCAGTTTTGGTCATCATTACATATTGGAAAAGTTTATTTGTTTTACAGAGTCTCTACTTTCAAAAATATTCTTTCAGGCTTACTGACATTGATGCAGCCAATCATTACAAAGATTTCAATCATCCCTGCCCTTTGTGGAACATCCTTATTCCACCCCTTCAGAGTAAATGGCTTTGAGGTCCCTTCTTTGCTCTCCTTGCTCTGGTTAATCCAGCAGATGATCTGAACTCTGCTCATTATATTTCTCTTGCTTCAGTTTTAGCACATTCCAACATGTTGGAGGTTAATAAGGGGTTCTAGGTAGCTTCTATTTCATTTCACATTATAGTGGATTACTGTAGGGTAAAGGAGATCCATGATCCAGAATATCCCTCAATTTTCCATTACAGCCTTTGGCTGCCAAGTGAAAGATGAAGTTATAGTTCCTGGAAGGCAATTCCTTCCTGTTCAAATCTTTTATTTGTTTTAGCAACATAGAGGTCATACTTTTGTATGCTGTAGTTAATTTACTCAGTTTCCCCATTTCCTTCTAATTAGTGTCCATTCAATCATCAGCATTTTAAAGGTTTTTTTTGTGTGTGTTTTCTAACTTTCTGAAAGGATTCTGGATGGCATAGATCCTAACAATAGAACAAAAGCAGCTGTTGTCACTAGCCTGTAGAAATGTACCTGAAAGTTACACAGTGGTTGTGATATAGTGTTTCATTTGATTATAATTGCATGCCATGTGTTATGGTTCACATATCATTCAACTGCTCTATTAGACATTTCTGAATGCTTAAATTAAGAATATATTGCTATCATAGGTTTTCTCAGTTTATAATATGTACTCTTTTGAATATTTACCACTGGAAGAAATCATAAAAATATTTGTTTTAATAGCATTCATAGAAGTTTCTAAAATCCAAAGATACCGCTTCTTTAAGATAACCTAGTCTATCAATTTTTAAATTCCATTTACTTATTATTATTTTGTTTTGATTTCTACTTGAGACAGCATCACATTCTGTAGCCCTGGTTGACCTCAAACATAGTATGCTACCCAAATTAGATTTCACAATATTCCTGCCAAACCTCCTATACCGGAGAATACAGGTATAGTAATTCACCCTGCCTGACATAATTTGAATTTATTTTTAACAAATTTCATAAAAAATATATGATTGAATGTATGGCTGGGTCTCCATTAACTAGTGAATGGATAAAGAAGATGGGATGCATATACATAATCTAAGACAACTCTTAAACCTTTGATACTAGTTTCCCCATTCTAAAACTAACTGGAAATAAGATTAGTATCCATTTTATGGTCCTACTTATACTGCAACATATTACAACCAACTGAGCAAGCTAAAACTGTCCAAATTTATTATCATGTTTCTGGAGAAGAAAAAATCATCTTAGGCTAAAATCCAAGTGTCTGCAGTGTTGAACTACATCTGGTATCGCTCCAGGAGTGTGAGGGAAGCATTTGTCCCAGAGATGTACTTGACTGTTGCCTTTTGAGTCTCTGCCCTGTTTACAGTCAGCAGTCATATCACTCTGGCTTAAGTTTCAGACAGCCTTCTCTGGCTGTGAGCATTGCGTCTATGCAGACAGAATAAGCCCCAATATTAAAAATCCTTAATGTAATAACAAAAAAGCCCATTTTACCATTCAATATGAAAGTGAAGTAGTCAATAGTTTAAGGATTAGGACAGACACTTAATTTACATGAATCCAAATCCATTTTAACTAAGGTCATATGTACTAAGTCTTTATGAAATAAAACCTTAATCACTTTAGTGTTAGATTCAT
>NW_008354502.1:2952199-2955874 GCF_000622305.1 Nannospalax galili
AAAATTAGCTATAAATTTTTAGGTTTACAGTTGAATTATTACAGTTATACAATATTGTACTCAGTATAAACCCTATAAGACATAAAGTTGAATGAGGTTTTAAACTTTAAAGAAGATCTCCATTTCATTATTAAAATACAGTTTCATACAGAAAAGATTTATTTTTAATACAACTGACAGTAAGATGCATATGGGTTTCTTGTAGCAGGGGGCCTCCAAAGATGGCGCGGACTCAGCGCCCTGGGATTCAGTGAGACTTCACTTCACTTCTTGGTCCACAAATAGCCCACCATAAGGAGCCTAGGCCTCAGTACCCTGCTTGTGAGCCCAGTGACTGCTGACAGACTGCGTGGCACGGACCAATCAGAAAACGATACACTGACTAAAGGGATTTGACGGCGGAGAAAAGCGAAATATAAGGCCTGCCCCGTCCTGCATTAAGGGAGCCTGCAGCACCTCGCCTAGTGCTTGCTTCTACCAGACTCCCAGAGTCTGTGTGTTGTGACTCTGTGCCTCTTGCTTCCCCAAATCGGCAGGGGACCTGATCCAGATTAGGGTTTTCACAGTTGGCCTGAGGAGAACCCGCAACAGTTTCTAATCTCTATATATCTGATTATTACTAGTCACAGTCGGTTACTTTCTGAGCTCCTTAGCATCTAAGCATGGATATAAAGTCATCAGGTAGATTTCAATGCTAATGTTTTGCACATCTACTAATTTTTGAGGAGCAAATTTTAATGCTTTGAAGAATTTTTTTTCTTTTTTTTAAATTTATTTATACACCCACTTGCCAGGTGAGGACCCTCCCATAGCCCCCCCCCACTAGAGCCATTATACTCTGGTATCCCTGCCATGGTCTGCTGTGTTGTCAGTACACCCAGCCATGCCCACTACTTGCCCTTCTGGCGAATCTAGTCAGCCTACTAGCTGTAATCAGTAGTAATTATTCCTTTGGATAACATTGGGGTCTGCTGTTCAATTTCCCAGTTCTATGCTGGGTTACTATCTAGGAATCCCTTTGGCCACACTGTATTGCATGTCTGACATTGGTGCTTGCTATGTAGCCTTTAGCTATACATATGGTCTCTTATGAAATTATATTGGCCCCTTTAATCTTTGGTTATACTTTCATTTTGGTGTTTAAGATGACACAGTTGGTCCAGATAAACTGATTATTTTTACTCTTAAAGTTGTTTAAGGATCTCTTCCTCAGGGGTCACAAGGGCTTTGGAGGAGCCCCTGGCTCCTTTCTTTCACCAGTTCCACCTATGTGAAGATAAGTCAAAGGTCCTGCACGACCATGGTTGGCTTCGCTTGGAAACATGGAGGAAATGATTCCTCTTTGTTGACCCTCCTCTTTATAGGCTGGACACTGGTTCAAGTCCATCTGGTAAGGTCTCCTTGACCTCCTTGATCAAGAGGACAGGTGACCCATCACAGTTACAGGACATTTTGAGAGAAGCTCATAGTCCCCTGGAACTAGTCAACCTAGGAGGCCAAGGAGCAAAAAGTGTCCTTTATGTCCCTCTGACCAAATTATTATAGGCCTCAAAGTATGTTAAACATCCCACCCGTCTGGTATTTTTAATTACTGTGTGTCATGTAGCTAAATCTTGGGTAAAGACCAGTTGTTCTCAGACAAACCTTACCTAGACATTTATTTCTTGATCTGCTATGTATAATTTGTCAGTAGGTTGTAGGAGTAATATGGTTCTCACTGGTTTTCAAAGCTAGCTAGGAATTGTTTATCTCTTACATTGTCTCACCCCTCCATCATGGTTTTCCTACTTTAATGTGCCCCCATTTCCCCCCTTCTGTGGTCCTACCTCTCTTGAGCTCCTTCTTTCCCTTTATGCCCTAGGTTCCTTACATACCCTTACCTGCCCCCTCCCTTAAACTAACCCAATTTTTATCCATATCTCCCTTATTAAGGACTGTTTCCTACTGTTTTCTCTTTCAGGTTATTTCTTTTCCTTTATCTCCCTGTTTCATTTCCATTATCCTGGTTCCTGTAGTTATGTCTGGTTGCATACTTATTTATCAGAGTCTGGTTCTAGGATCCACATATGAGGGAGAACATATGTTGATTTTTATTCTGAGTTTGTGTTACTTCACTTAGTATAACAGTTTCTAGTTCCATCCATTTACGTGCAAATTTCATGATTTCATCTTTCTTTACTGCTGAGTAAAACTCCATCATAAAAATGAACTAAATTTTTATTATCCACTCATCAAATGAGGGACACTTAGGTTGCTTCCATCT
The DNA here is from genome assembly GCF_000622305.1 of Nannospalax galili. Classification (NCBI taxonomy): domain Eukaryota; kingdom Metazoa; phylum Chordata; class Mammalia; order Rodentia; family Spalacidae; genus Nannospalax; species Nannospalax galili. Next base: position 2,954,463 of record NW_008354502.1, read on the forward strand.
TAGTATTGTGAAAACAGCAGCAACAAACATGGATGTATAAGTGTCTTTGGGTATATACCAAGGAGTGGTATAACTTGGTCAAATGGTAGGTTCGTTTGTAAGAGTTCTCCACACTGTTTTCCATAGGGGTTGAACCAGTTTGCAGCCCCACCAGCAGTGGATGAGTGTTACCCTTACCTCACATCCTCTCCAACATTTAGTATCATTTGTTTTCTTGATCTTAGCCAGTCTGATTGGGGTAAGGTGGAATCTTAAAGTGGTTTTAGTTTGCATTTCCCTAATTATTAGTGATGTTGAACATCTTTTAAGATGTTTCATAGCCACTTTTACTTCTTACTTTGAGAATGCTCTGTTCAGCTCCTTAGCCCATCTTTTAATTGGGTTGCTTCTTGTCTTGGTTCTGTGTTTTTTGAGTTCATTATAAATTCCGGTTATTAAACCTCTGTCAGATGTTTCACTGGTGAAGATTTTCTCCCTTTCTGTTGGTTTTCTGTTTGCTTCCTTGGTTGTCTCCTTTGATGTACAGAAGCTTTTTAGTTTAATGAGGTCCCATTTGTTAATTCTTGCCCTTGTTTCCTGAGCAGTTGATATCCAGTTTAGAAAATCCTTCCCTATGCCTATATCTTGTAGGTTATTCCCAATGTTTTTTTTTCTAATAGTTTCTGAGTTTCAGGCTTTACATTGAGGTCTTTGAGCCATTTAGAATTGATTTTTGTGCAGGGTGAAAGATATGGGTTTAGTTTCATTCTTCTACAAGTGGAGATCCAGTTTTGCCAGCACCATTTGCTGAACATGCTGTCTTTCCTCCAGTTAATGTTCTTGGCCCCTTTGTCAAATATTAGGTTTCTGAAATGTATTTATTCATATTTGAGTCTTCAATTTTGTTCCATTGGTCTATGGGTCTATTTTTGTGCCAGTACCATGTTGTTTTTATGACTATAGCTCTGTAATAGAGTTTGAAATCTGGTATAGTAATCCCCCTGCCATTGCTCTTAGTGATCAGGGTTGTTTTGGCTATCCAAGGTCTTTTGTGCTTCCATACAAATTTAAGGATGGTTTTTTCTAATTCTGTGAAGTATGTCATGTGGATTTTGAATGGGAATGCATTCAATCTATATATTGCTTTTGGGTAGGATGGTCATTTTCACAATATTAATTCTTCCAATCCATGAGCATGGGAGGTCCTTCCATCTTCTGATGTCTTCCTCAATTTATTTCTTTAAAGAGTTAAAAATTTCCTTGTAGAGCTCTTTAATGTCTTTGGTCAGGTTTATTCCAAGGTATTTTATTTTTTTTTGTGGCTAATGTGAGTCTTCCTCAATTTCTTTCTTTAAAGTTTTAAAATTTTCATTGTAGAACTCTATAATGTCTTTGGTCAGGTTTACTTTGATATACATATATATATGTATACA
>NW_008354502.1:2957309-2981725 GCF_000622305.1 Nannospalax galili
CGCTTTGGTGTTCTGTACGCTTCTTGTATTTGTATGGCATATCTTTATTTTTAATTTTAGGAAATTTTCTTCCACGATTCTGTTGAAGATCTGATCCATGCCATTATCTTGGGATTCTTCTCCCGCCTGTACACTTATGATTCGTAAGTTTGGTCTTTTTATGGTGTCACACAATTCCTGCATATACCATTCTTGTGATTTCTTAAATTTTTCGTAGTCTTTGCTTGAGTGGTCTAGTTCTTCCACTTTATCTTCCAGTCTTGATACTCTGTTTTCCACTTCATTCATCCTATTGGTGATGCTTTCTCCTGTGCTTTCAAATTGGCTTACTGAGTGTTTCACTTCCTTCTTATTTTCAGCCTGAGTAGTCTTCAATATTTCTAGCTCTTTTCTGAATTCATTCAGAAGTTTATTCTTATCTTCCTTCAGCTCTTTGATTTTTTTGTTTTTCTGTTCTTTAAATTCACTGAATTCTTTTATCATGTTTATAATTGTTCTTTTGAGTTCCATGTTCTGCATTCTCTCTAAGGGGTTCTCATTGTACTCCTCTAGAGGACTATCGATATGTTATTTTGCTTTTTCATGTTATTATTTTTTCTCTGTGATTTTGGTATATGAATTTCTTTTGTAGTTTCTTATTCTTGTGCGAGACTCGGGCCTTCAAGTTTAGGTCTGCTTCTTTTCGTGAACTTTATGTGTCTTTGTGGCTTTATGTTTCTGCATGAAATGCTGGTTCATCTAAGCTTCCAGTTCACTCTCTTGATTTTATATTGGAGTAGCGAGATTGATTTTGTCTTCAGGAGTTCCCACGGAGGCCCAATTCAGATGAGGGTCAGATGATTTCAGGATTTCTCCTGAGTTCTGGATCCCTTCAGGAACAATTTTGGCCTCAGAAATTTGGGGGTTGGACTGTCCTGAGAGCCTCACCCAGAAAAGATGTTCATCTAGGGCAACTGGTGGCCATGCCACCCACAGATGCAATGACAGACAGGGCAGGAAGAGGCCCCAAGGACTCCTGGGGACTGCACTAAGGAGCTGGGTTGGTCCCTGAGAGAGGCCTGTGGGTGGGAGCTATTTTTATTTTTATTTTATGTGTATGAGTGTTATTTTCTGGATGTATGTGAGTTCACCTGTGCTGTACAATGTCACAGAGGTCAGAAAAGGGCTTAGGATTCCCGTGGAACTGGAGTTAAGGATGGTTCATAGCCACCATGTGGGTGCTGGGAATCGAACCTGGGTCCCCTGCAAGAGCAGTCAGTGCTCTTAACTGCTGCGCCATCTCATCTCCCCTGTCCCTCCAAATGTATTATTATAAAAATAGTAGATATTTTTATCATTGGTAAAGAATCTAAAAAAAATTTATGCCTTGGGCTAGAGAGGCAATTCAGAGGTTAAGATCACTGGCTGCTCTTGCATAGAACCTGTGTGCTGTCCCCAGCATCCATGTGGCAGATAAGAACTGTCCATAGCTCCACTTATAGGGGATCTGGCATCGTCTTCTAACCACCATGGGAATTTCATGTGACAGATGCACTTACATACATGCAGGCTATAAACTCATGCATATAAACTAAAAATAATATATAAAATATTTAAAAACTATCTCTGCCTAGATCATTATAGGACAATTAACCTTGTCTTCTGCAGTGCTGGATTAAGACATCATGAAACGCTTTGATTTTTACTTATATTTGTATATATGTCTTTCTTTGCAGGATTAATCTTCTTTGGCAGTTATTGACTTTTAATTATTCTCCTGGCATTAAGTATTTCTAAGTAGAAATCTTCTGTGATATGACTGGTTTGCTTTGTATACAACTTGGATCATCTCTTGTGGCTTTCAATAATATTTCTATGTTCTATGCAGTTTTCAATTTAACTACAATATAATTTGGGTGGATTTTTATTTTGTCATATCTATTTGGTTTCTTAAATGAATTTTGCCTTAAATTTCTACAACTTTCCCCATATTTAGAAAATTTTCTGCTATAACTTTATTATTTAGGTTTGTGCAGATTTAATCTATTTTTAATTATTTCCTTAAAAATTAAAGATTTGTAGGTTTGTTCTCTGTGTTGTGGAGGAGCTGCAGTCATTACTGCTTATTTTTACTCTTTCTTATTTATATTAGAATGCAATGATTCCTCAGCCTTATCTTTATTGGTTGATTACTTTGTTTAATGGGTTTAACATATTGGTGACTCCACAAAGATTTGTTATTTGATTTACTAATTCTTCATTTCCAAGATTTTCGTTTTTATCAGAATCTATTCCTTTGCTGAATTACTTGTTCAAATATGTCCCTGAATTCTTTATTTCGTCTATTATTTGTGTTGTACTTGAGGATATTTTTCATTTTCATACCATAGCTTATATATTTAGTATTTTATTTTCTTTAAATTTGCGTATTGAAGTCATAAATTTTACATAGTTATGCTGTCTTACCTTTCCATACATGGTGTGTTACTATGTTGTGATAAGATGGATATCTTTTCTGTTTTTGTTTATTTGCTTTGTTTCCCTTTTCATTTTATAGGGCTCTTCTTAGTGTGTAACCTTCTATTGACACCTCAATCCCCATTACTGTGTAGCAGATAATATACTAGAAGAAATATACTGTATACTTGAAAGTAGATTCTATATACTAGAAAATAGATTTCAGTAACAACACAACAAATCAAACCAGATACTTAAAAAAAATAAACAATGGATAAAACCATGATACTTCCAATTTAAGAATAAAAGAAAGTAGCTAAGTTAGTATGGAGGAAATATTATACTAAAAATCAAAAGATGAGGGGCTGAAGAGATGGCTCAGCAGTTAAGATCACTGGATGTTCTTACAGAGGACCAGGGTTTGATATCCAACACCCACATGGTGGTTAACAACCATCGTTAAGTCCAGTTCCAGGAGATCCAATACCCTCATCTGTCCTCTGTGAGCAGTGCATGACATGAATGCACTTACATACATGCAAAGAAAACACAAACACATAAAATGAAAATGAGATTTTTTACAAAAATTAAGAGACAGGGAGGGGATCTAAATATGATCAAGATATATAGTATGAAATATTCAAAAATCAATATAAAATCTTAAAACAAAACACAACAAAAAGAGATGAAATGTTAATAATAAAGTAATAAAAAGGGAAAGAGAGATAAAAGGAAAAAATAATTCAGTTGAGGGAAGGAAGAAGAGCACGTGGGATGAAGGTATGAAAGCAATCATGAGGGGCTAGAAGGATAGATCAGTGATTAGGAGCACTTGCTGATCTTGCAAGAACCTGAATTTATGTCCCAGCATCCATGTTGCATGACTCACAAACACCTATATCTCCAACTCCAGGGCATCACAGTCCCCCTTTTAGCCTCTGTGGGAACCTACACACATATGGACAAACTTACACACACACACACACACACACACACACACACACACATGCACACACACACACGCACATTTAAATAAAAAAATCTTCAAAGGAGAAACAGTAATGAGAGAACTACAATAAGATAAATATAAAATAATAAATGGGCCAATAGTTCCTTCATAGTGATTTGTGTTTTAGCAGGTGGGTGAGTTGTGCGAATGGGGTAAGCACCCTGCATTCCTGTAAGCCAAGCCTTGTGGTCTATTCTTCTCCTCACTCCTATCTATGCACAGCTGGTGTCACATCTCTTCCAGGATGTCATGCCACAATTCCCAAATAGAAGCATCCATTGCTTCCATTTGGAGTGCAACACATATTTTTCTCTAAATAGACTATATTGACAAGCTGTTTCCAGTGCACAAACCAGTCTGCTGGGACACCTGACTCCAGGAATGGTCTTCTGTTTAGTCACTGAAAAGAAGAAACTTCAGGACTTCTTCTTGTTTAGCTGTGCTATTTAGCGGTAAGGTAACTCTTATAATTTTTCCATACCACCACTGAACAAGTACCAAAGAGCATTGATCCACTTCTATGGTTTGTTCTTACTGTGCTTCCTATAGACCTCTCAACTTACATTATGTTTTTTGCACAGAACCACATTCAGTGTCTTCAGAGCTCACTGAGGTATTTCTTGTCCATTTTGTTTAGTACGGAAGTTTTTATGTACACACCATGTTGTGAAACACCTAATCTTAGTGTTCTTTGATTCTTTACAATCTTTTTTATTTTTTATTTTTATTTTACTTTTACATTTTCATACATTTCCCACTCAAATTCAGACTCCTCCTCATCCATGGCCCCATCCCTCTACAGAACCCTATGCCCTCAGCCCTACATGCTGAGTCCTACTAATTCAGGTGTTTGTACCCAAATGTCCTTCAGTGTAAATGCATCCACTGGAGTCTAGTCAGCCCATCCAGTGGTCCTATGTAAGTCATACTCTCCCTCACCCAGCACCAATCAGTCTCAAATAGTTCTCTATATAGAGCCAGCCCACCACCTATTTCTCACCTCCCCTTTGGGCCCTCGTTTAACTGAGCTGGCATGGGTTCCCCGCTCAATGCCACCACTGCTGCAGGCTCACATGAGCAAGCCTCCAGTAGCCTGGAAGCCTCTACCTCCTCATGTTTATAAACCAGCACTGGTTCTCACAATCTTTCTGCCTCCTCTTCTGCAATGGTCCCTGAGCAGTGGGTGGATGAGGTTCCATATAAGAGTCCCATCCTACACTCTACAGTATTCTCCAAAATTTGGCCAGCTGTGGCCTTCCGTGTGCATCCCACTTTGATGTACATGGAAGCCTCACTACGTGAGCGGTGCGCTAATCTTCTCTCTAACCCCTTATTCCACTATGCTCCATGAGCCAGTGCCTGGACTTCCCTTAGTTTTGTCTGCTTTTGATACTGTTTTTTCTGTGCTCTCCTGCATCTCCTACATTTCCGTTCTTCCTCACATTTCCCGGGAGACAAGCGCTTTCTTATTCGTTTTTTTGTTTGTTTGTTTGTTTTTTGCTTGATTACTTAGAACCATGGATCTTCTGGGTGCCTCTAACTGGCTATCTTCTAGACCTCCCTAACCAATCTCTTTGTGAGTAGGAAATAGAAGCCTAAGGAGCACTTTCTCATTAGTTCAGGACTAAATTAATATCAAAATCAAATGAGTATATTCAGGAAAAGTAAAATTTAGGTCAATATCTCTAATGCAAACTGCTGCTATAAAATTCTTCGACTATGCATTTGCAAATCAAATTCAACAAAGAATAAAAATAGCAATAAGGAAAGACCAAGTATATTGATCCCTGGGGCTTAAGACTGGTTCAACATTCAAAGTTCTTTTAGTGTATTTCATCAACACACTAAAGAAAAAGTTATTAATAAAATCAAAAGGAAATGTTTTACAAAATTTGAAGTATTCATGAACAATTCTGAGCAAAGTATGAGGAGAGACACATTTCCTGATCCTCACAAAAGTAACCTACGAAAACCACAACCAGCGAAAATCTTTATTGCTGAAAAGCTAGAATCTCTAGATTAAAGCAAAACTCACTCCCAGTAAGTACTCCTTTTGAACATCTTACTGGAAGTCATAAGTAATGAAATAAAGAAAGAGTAAAGAAAAGTAATTAATATTTACAAGAAAGTAACAAACCCATCATTTTTATGGTAATAAAAGAAACAAAATTTCTGAGACTATACTTGATTATAGAATTATAAGAGGAATCAAATTTAATAGATAAAAGTAAAACACTTTCATATATGTCATTATTGAAAAAAAAATCCTGGTATCATTTACATTAAAATCTTCCAAAATTAAATGATTAAGTATAGCATCTTTAAAAGACATAGCAAATTCCTATTAAAGTACCAAAACTAAACAGTAAGGAAAGAAAAAGTAAGATGCAAGAACAGGCCAATATCCTCATTAGACAAATCACCAAGGAAAAGATTCAGGGTTTAAGGATGCTTATGGGAGTGTGTACCCTATCACATATTATCAGAGACACTGAAAATAAAATGAGATACCACTGTCTATCAATTAAAATGGCTAAAATCTAAAATATCAAAGTATCTGCTACCTGTACTGTGAGACGTGCATTCATTCCTATTTCCCATCACTTCAAATGGCTTGGATTCTTTGCGCTTTATAGTATCTTCTAAAATTAATCAAATTTAGAGCTCAAGAGATGGCTCAGTGCAAGCATAAAGATCTGAGTTTGTGGGGCTGCAGAGAGGGTTCAGCAATTAAGAGCACTGGTTGCTCTTGCAGAGGACCTGGGTTCGATGACCAGCAGCCACATGGTGGTTAACAACCATCCCTAACTCAAGTTCCTGGAGAACCGACCCCCTTTTCTGATCTCTGTGGGCATTGCATGACACAGGTGCACCTACGTACATGCAGGCACTACACTCATACACATAAAACAAAATAATAAATGAAATTTGAAGAAAGACCTGTGTTTGTATCCCAGTGCCAACATAGAAAAGCCAGATGTGGCTGTGCATCCCTGTAACTCAAGTATTAAGGTGAGAGTGGAGGCAGGAGAATCACTGGAACTTATCAGCTGTCAGTCTAGCTCCAGGTTCAGTGAGAGACAATGTCTCAAAAGAACATACTGAAGAGTATCAGGGGGCACCTGCTGTCCTCTGTCCTCCATGTGCATATACACATACAAGGGTGCATACGCCACACACAATAAAATAATGAATAAATAATTTATTTTTAAATGTTTTAAATAACATTTTCCATATACTGCAAATCTCAACTTCATGATACTTTCCCAAATGAGCTGAAAACTTGTGCCCACTCAAGAACTTTCACAAAACTAATATAATGACTTAATTCATCATTATAAAAACTTAGAGAGCGCCAAGATGCTTCCCAGTAGCTGGATGGATTGCTAAATAAAGTATAGTTCACCCAGACAGTGACACATTTACATTTAAAATAAGCTACTTATAAAAATACATGGAAGATAAAGGGGAGGGGATAAAAGAGGGCTATATAAAGAACCATGGGAATAGAGCAGAAAAAATCTCCAGGTACACAGTTAAAAAAGTAAAAAGCCTTAAGCACAGAAGGAACCCTACAGGAATAGCTTCCAGAAGCAATATGGTTGTTAGATGAAAATCCCAGTGCAGAGGTGGGTTGCCCTTCTATAAGCTGTTGGCCTGAGGAGCCCTGGAAGTCCCCAAAACAATAAAAGCCATTGCCAATAATGTTGGTTGTACACTGGATGAGGACAGAGGAACCCTGTTGTTGAAGACTCTGCTTGATGTGAGCACAGGAGTGGGAGATACCAAGCTTGGATTAAGCTGGAAGCTCCCTGTCACTGGATGAGTGGCTCTTATGGTGCCAAAAAAGTGATATGCAGATGGCTGGGGGAGAGTCGTCCCATATAATTCTGCTTGACAACGGACCCAGCGTGTTGTATTATCAACATATTAAACAAGATGTTCCTGCTAGTGAAATGGTGGAGCATCCAGTGCATATACAACCAGCAAATTTTTGATTGGATAAAATGCCTGCTCTTAGGGGTAGAACACACATCTGGTATTGGAGACCAGACAAACCTCTGTGGCAGGGGAAAATATAGGCCCTAGTGGGAAACCACTGCACTTGTTTTGTTAGACGGATGTGCTGTGCACGTTAAAGCATCGTGTTCACACCCATAGGTTAAGTTATTATAGCAGCCACTGTTTAGATGTTCTTATTTCTTACTCTTTGTGTTTTCATAGTAGACAGAATCCCACTGAAATGGGTCAAGAGCCCATGGATAACTGAGAAAATTCAGTGCCCTGCCACAATACAAGGAAGATCACCTCACACCTACCACCCCCTCCAAGGCTCAGGGACTTTTGCTGAAGAGGTTGTTGGAAGAAGTGGTTGCCAGAGGAAGGGATGAATTATTAATTGGAAGTGTCCTCCAACCACTATGCTGGCAAGCTATAGTCACACCTCCTTCCCAGTTCCAGGCTCATCAAGGAGTCAACAGGGGAGTCAGTTACCCCTCCCACACATTTAGTTGACCTTAGCTGCATGTTGGGGAGGAACTAAGGATATATAAGCTGAGAATGCTAGTAGCACCTCTCTCACCATTTTTTTTGGCTGTCAGGAAGTCATAGGATCTATATTTGAGTGTGGACTTTCGAGTGTAGCCATAAATGGGGGGTGTCCACTCCTCTGTACATAAACCCCCACCTTATGCTCTGTTTATAAAAAGAAAATGATAGGTGTTTGGATAGATAGATGAGAGGGATCTGACTAAACCTCAAGTGGATGGACTTGCACTGGGGAATGTCTGGGGACACTGACATGGCACAGTGGGCCTTAATACCCAGGACAGAGTATATGGGTTCCAGTGGGAGAGGGGCTATGGGAGGGTGCTGGTGGGGATGGGACTATAAAGATGGTTTAAATTGTTTGAGATAACCTGTATGAAATACAACAAAATTTAATAAAAACAAATTTAAAAAATACATGAAGGAATCTTGAAAGCATAATAGTAAGCAAAATAACTAAATCAAAAAATAATATATTCAATGAAATTGCATGATATTCTGGAAGGAATAAAGCTATGATGATGGTAAAATAATCAGAGCTTGGGAAAGTTACAGCTAATACAAAGATCCCAAAGTATGTTTAGGGCTTTGATTACTCTGAATGATATCGTATTGGTGGATGCAAGTCATTATATATATATTTACAACACACAGATAACAAACAACCCAAAATGAAGCTTAATGTAATCTGGACTCAGTGATAATTATGTTTCACTGAAGATTAATCAATTAAAACAAATATACCACCCTGAAGCAGATGTTCACAGCAGGGAAGATTGTTCAAACCTGGTATAAGTATGCAAGAAATCTGTAGAATTTTACTGGTAAGCCTAAACCTAAAACTACTCTGAAAGTAACATATATATAAATATATATATATTATATAAAATGGGGAACCTGGGAATGATTGGTCAACCACTCCCTCATTAATATCCAACATCTTGTTCAAAAGAATAATATCCAGCCAATTAAAAATAGCCTTGTTGTTGTTGTTATTATTATTATTATTATTATTATTATTATTATTAGTGACAACATAGTTAGAGAACTCTGAGTGAAATAAGACATACAAGAACTAACCAAATACCTCATGATGACATTCATCTGCATGAAGTGCTCACCCAGAAACAGAAATAAAAATAAAGGTCATTAAAGACTAGAAAATACAGAGCATGGAGCAATAGTTGCAGTGAAAGATGACACAGAGAGTTGTTCTACTGTTATCTAGAACAACAGAACTACTATATTCTGCAACAAATTATACTTCTCAGAGAGAATTTCCTAACAAAAACAAATTTGGAGACTGAAACGCTAAGGATCCTGATTTTACCACAGCACATTACATGTGTCAAACAACAATATTGTACCCACAAAGAAGTCCAAGTATGTGTCAGTTTTTATAGCCAGCACGGAGACTCAACAAGCACTAGAAATTGGAGTCTGAAGGATAATTTGCGTGTTTCCACACCCATGTAATATGTGGTTAAAAGAATTTAAGTAGTTCAGCAATTGTATGCAATTAGAAAGAACAGTTGATAAGTATGGTACAGGCTAGATGGGGAACAAGTTTTCTCATGGAAGGCACTATTTAGAAGGAGAAGATAGCTAACACAGTGGGAACTAAGGACACACACACGTGTTAACAAAATGTCAACAGCTTAGATAAACCTTTGAATATTTGCAGAATTAACTTGTCCTATTTTTGCATGTTACTGTACATTAGAGATTGTACTGCTAAAATTCACGTGGCTTTGATATGAATACATTTTTACAGTTCAGTCCAAATTCCTTTCTATTTCTACCTCATGAAATCTTGTCTCATGCAATTTGCACAATGTAGAGTCACCAAGAACAAGTTAGTGACATTCTAGTTGGTAGAAAAGAATGATGATTCTCAGCTGATTTTAATAGCATCACAGTTGTGTGACTCAGTCTCCCTTGTCATCCACCTCCCCTGACTCTTTCCACGCCCTCTTCCACAATGATTCCTGAGCCTTGGGTGGAGAGTTTTGATATAGGTGAGCTACCCAGGTGCGAGCACTCTGTCATGTCTTATTCTCTGCACTTTAGCCAGCTTTGACTTTCTGCATTAATCACCATCTGCTACACGAGGAAGTTTCTCTGGTAAGAAGTGAAAAATGCAAGGCAGCTGGAAACTTGCTCACATGAACTATTCTAACAATGCTGACAGTGTTCACAAAATACACACAAGCGCAAACCAGACAAAAGCCTAGCACAGAAGTGAAGAACTGGGCAAGAAGCCCCAACCTTAGCCTAGAAACAATTGGAAAGGGATGACTACTGGTAAAGGAAGAGTTGACGTTCCATAAGGGCGTGATGCCAAATAAGTCAAGTTGTGGCTGCCTGAATTTGCAGTCCAACCCACACTGAATAAGTGTTCCTCTTTCCTCACATCCTTCTCAGTACTTGTCATCATTTCCTTTTTTGGATCTCAGCCTTTCTATTGGGGATAAAAGAAAATGTCGGAGTGGTTTTAATTAGCATTTCTTTAATGCTAAAGATGTAGAACAATTTTCAGAATGTTTCCAGGCATTCGTGTTTCATCATTAGCTTCTTGCCCCAAATTTTAATTGGGTTCCATGGTGTTTAGTTTTTACTTTTTAAGTTCTTTGTGTGATCTATACACTAACTCTCTGCCAGATACATAGCTGGTAAAGAGTTTTTACCATTCTGTAGGCTATTTCTTTACTTGAAGGAGAGTATCCTATGCTCTACAGAAGTAATCACCTTCTAATTGGATTTAAGTGTGCTTCACAAGCTGAAATCTGTACTTGGCAATGTTATGAGGACCAAGAACCTGTCATAGGCCACAGGACAGGTCACAGCCCATAAGGGAAAACTTGGTACTCTCATTCTGCTAAACTGATAAAATATTATACTGACACCCAAAGGCTTCCTGTTACACCCAGAAATTAATGCATCTCTCACCCAGAGAAGCTTCTTCTTGCAGCAGATGACAGCTCACACATGGTCAACGTGCAGAGAATAAGGGATTTCAGAAGGTTTAGCTATAAATGGAACACCTATATCACACATTCTTCCAAAGATCAGAACTCATTCTGGAAAAGGGGGTAGAAAAATTGTAAGAGTAAGAGGCGATAGAAGAAAATAAGGAAACACCATTGTGTAAACACTGTTGTGTAGACTCAAATTGATAGACCTATACCCAAGAGCATTTTGAAAGCACAGAATATATTTAATAGGCCTTATAAAAGGACAAATGTTATTAGAGGAATAATAGACATCATGAAGTTATAGGGGTGCCAAGGTGGGGATCAAGATAACATAGATTGTCTGGATATGATCAAAATAATTTGTGTGAAATTGTCACATCAATAAACATAGTTTTTTAAATTGTGTAATTCAGACTGGAAGGATATACCTCAGAAGTTAATAGCGCATGCTGCTTTTGCAGAGGATCTTAGTTCAGTTCCCAGGATCCATGTCTCATGGTTCACAACTACCTATGGCACCATCTTCTGGCCTCTATGGGCACCTGCACTCATGGGCATATACACACAGACACACAAGACACAAGAGGTGATTCTGCAGTGTATTTTAAGATCTTGGCCATTTCTGTTGTTTTATATATGGGTTGAGCAGAAAATGGTTGAGAATTTTGAGAGAACTGAGCACTTTCTATGGTCAAAGACAGTTAAAATCAGAAAAAAGGAGGGAACCTATAACAATAACAAGTGGAAAGAGAAGTAATGGAGTATAAAAGCAATGTGATGGGAAAATGTGCTAATTGGCAAGATGCAGCCATTTCTAGTAAGCTCTGTCATTCAGAATGAGAGGATAATTTCACAAACTAGATATTGACTCAACTGTTGAAATATCAGGAAATAAAACAACTTCATTGATTTGGTCTTCTATATTATGTTTTACTAACAATTAATATGCATGCTGTAAACAACTTCAGATGTGAAAATACATCATGTGACAATGTCATCACTCTGACGCAGAAGTAATATTTCCCCGCCAGGAGCTCCTTTTTTCACAGTATCCCAGAACACTTTCAATGTCAGCAATATCAACAAAATTAAATTACTGAATCTAGCTCCAAAAGTTTAAGTTGGAAAACAGAAGCAGATGAAAAATATAAATAATGAAAAAGATTATATATTATTCAGTAATGATTTTTATAGTAATGAAAGACAATGGCTCATGAAGGATTTTAGATATATTTTGTCCTTTAAATATTAAAAGTTGTCTATATATATCCAGAATTTTATTTTCAATGTGTAGGAAGGATTTACACCAGGATACATATTTCATGCTTTATTTTCATGATCTCTTGGTATATCATGAAAATCTTGTTTATTTCAGTGCTCATAATATATGGTAAAACCATATACCTTGGCTTAAAACATTCTAGTGTGAAGCCAAGTATATTAAATATATACATGACAAGAAGACAGTTTATATGAAGCTATAACCGTGACCTAAGTCAAAGTATTTCTTTTTGTTTTAGAGAAACTAATTGCTTCTTTTGTCCTGTTGCAGTGTGCTGGTGAAAATATTCTCAAACCCATGACTACTGATTACATTCCAAAAACAATCTGAAATTTGTACACTTATAGGTCCACAAATATTTCTATAATATGAATAGTAATGACAAATTTACCTACATTTTCTTAAGCATGATATATTTCTAATCTTATAGAAGTATACTTCCTCTAAGAAAAGAGAATTTTGACTAGTAATGTTCCTGTAAGATTGGTGCATCTTGCATATGACTTTCACCCTTACTTTATTATTTTTTATTTTAAAATTAACGAATTAAGGTATGTTACGTACAAGGAAATAAAAAAGTTTATTTTATAGTTCAGTTGCCAGTGAACTACCACAATGTAAATCAATGTATTTCAGTAGAACAAGTATAAGATGATACTAAGGTTTCAGTCATTCCTACTGACCCAGGATTAGTGGTTATACATGGGATTCCTATGATAACACTTTGGATTTACCCATTCTAAGGTATTATATTGAAATAGTAGTGCATGTTATTGTACTATGTATGATTTCTTATTTTCAATTACTAGTGAGAGTAATTTACGATTTTTCACGTGTCATAGCTCTTTTTTATATATTTATAGTTTCTATTATATGAAAATCCTAGTCTCCAGTCTCCTGTTTATAATACTTTAGATAAGATTTTTCAGAGAATTTGCTTTTAAATATGTGTATACTTATTTTGAATGTTATTTTTTTCAAAGTCATCTTTTTAAATTTTGTTTATTGTATGTGTATAAGTGTACTGCCTGAATGGATATAAAGTCACCCATATGACACAATGGCCACAGAGATCAGAAGATGGAGTCAAATTTCCTCGAACTGTAGTTACAGATTGTTATTAGCTGCCATATGGATGTTGGAAATCAACCCAGATCCTCTGCAAGAATAGCTAATGCTCATCTTAATTTTAAAATTTTATATATACATATATGTCACAAAGTTCAAAGCTACTAGAAAACTTCAAAGCGGTCTTGAAATAATCCTATGAAATAGTTTTCTTACTTCTTGCCTCCTCCTACATGTAAACATGGAAATCTGTTCAAGATTTATTTTAGGTGTCTTTCTAATCTATTTATTTATCATTTAATTTATTCTTTGACAATTGCACGCATGTATACAATATGTTCTGATAAAAATGCCACGTGGTCCCTCTACTACGAAGCCTCCCAGAACTTCCTCCACCAGGTTTCCCTCCCAAGTTTGTATACTTTTTTTTAAACCATTAAGTCCTATTGGTGCTGCTGGTATGTGTATGAATGCAGGACCATCTACTGGAGAATGTGCAATCTGAAGGGACCAGATTGTCCTGCCCCCAGCAGCCACCAGTTGCCAATTGCCCTCAGCTAGAAGTGGAGCTTCATGAACTACTGCCCCATCCATGCTGGAATTTTGACTCACTTGATCTTGTGAAGATTTTGTGCAGACAACCACAGCTGTTATGAGTTCATCAATGTAGCCCCAATCAATTCAGTATGCACTGTTTTTCCCTAGGCTTCCAAACCTCAGGCTCCCCTCTGAGCCTTAGAAGAGGTGATATGGATGTCTCATAAGAGCCCTCCAAAGAGCCTTATTCTCTGCCCTTGAATCCAGTCATTAGTTAACCACCAACCACTGCAAAAGAATCTCCTCTGATGGGGTTAAGAACCACACTAACTTATGGGTATAGAGATAGAAATTTAGAAGGTAGATTGGTACTGTGTCAATTTAGCAGCATAATAATAGTATGTTCTCTCTTGGGGCTTGTAACTGATGCAACAATAGGTTATTGGCCAGTTAACAGTGCCAGATATGAGTTATGTCTTGAGGTTAAGAACTTAAATTCAACCAGAAGGAATTTGACTACCCTGCAGTATTCATGCCACTATTTATTTTTTAATAAGAAAACAAACATGTATATTTGTATTTTATCTGATTTGAAAATAGAAAGAAATGCATAGTCTATATTGTCTTGCTTTTAATATGTCCATTAATCTAATTTTGTGGAGATCCTGGTCAAAACTGATTAGCTATTTGGTGCTTCATAGTATGGATGTATCAAAATTGATAAAAAAAAACTGTATAATATAGGCAAACTTCTGATTCCTTTCTAGTATTCACTACTGTGTGTTATTTATAAAGATATTACAAAAATAATATTTTACATAAAGTGTTTGGGTTTTTGGAAGCATGACTTCAAAAGAATTTTTTTCTGGAGGAAGCTCTTCTGAGTTTAAAAAATGTAAGAATAGTAGTATATTATTATTATACTACTGGCTCTTTTTAATTCTCTGGCAACAAACTTTCTGTATTTTTCCAGTCTGTTCTAATTATACAGAATGCTTGGATTTAATTCACTTCTACATTACATGTTCTATGCATTTGTAGATTATTTTTACTTTAAGAAAGAAAAAGAAATGATGCATGGCTTCTGTGTTGAATGCTGAAAGCTTCAATGACAAGAAGAGGCAAGATGATATATTAAATAATAATTTTTGGACCATCATAAAATTGAAGTCAAAGGACAGCTTAAAAGCCTGCAAAAAAGTAAAGCCTTTGCTTCCAGACAAATGACAGATTCTGATTTACCTGAATGCGAGTGAGAAGAACAATTCAGCTACATTCATTAGCACCATTCTAAACGATGAAACTTCATTATGAAGACTAATGATTTTCAATTAGATCTGGATTTAAAACACCTAAAAGGCACATCTCTAGCATGTCTTTGAAAGGTTTCTAGGAAGGTTTAAGTAAGGAAGAAAGAGCCACCCTGAACATGGGCAGCACCATCCTATGGGTTGAAGTGCCAGACTGACCTAAAAGGAAAAAGGAGACAGTCAACTGGGAATCAACATTCATGTCTCTCTGCTTCCTGACTGTAGACTCACTGTGAGCAGATGTCTCATACTCCTGTGGCCCCTGCAAGAACGCCTTTTCCCCCCATGACAGACTACAGTTTCAAACTGTAAGTGCATCATGTCAGTCTCAGGTGATGAGTACATAGCTCTTCTAATCCTGCGGAAAAAGGAAGAGAATTATTCGTGATCTAAGTAATAGCTTTTCACTTGCAGCTTAGCAATGGGAATTACCATGAAAAAAAAAATTTTAAATCCCTGAGACTTAAGGACCAACAATATGCTAAGGCAAGTTGAGTCAGAGAAGGAAAGAAACAGCATTCTTCTGCCCCCGCTACCCAATCTAGCAAGTTATAAGTAAAATGCAATAGCAACTGAGCGCTTGGACACAGGAAACAGGAAGGACCTTCTGTGAGAAGTGATCGCAAAGAAACAAACTGATGGTGAAACAGGAAAAATGAGAAAAAAAAAAAAAACCAGAAAAATAAAAGTCTTTTCTAAGAAATAGAACACTAGAGAAAGGATGCACACTGTGTTATGATACTCTACTGAGTTGTCTCTGTTCTTTATTAGACCGCTGTGTTTCACTTAGACAAGTGTGCTTCAAACACGGGAGTCATGGCATTGTCTCCAGTGCTTACACAAACAATGTTAATGGAGAGCATACAATTCTAGAAGCACCAGTGGTTGACAAGTGAAAGAGCGACCTTCCACTAGCTCTAGCACAATCGGGGCTCAAATTGTAAGTTAAATGCTTTTTGTAGTTTTCATTTATTATTTTATCATTGACCTGAATTGGGTCCATACCGCTGAGCCCAGCTGTTTTTCAGAGACAGAATGTGAAGTTTTTTATTCACTTTACATTACACCTTGACATTATTTTAACTTGCAGAAGCTATCAGCATGTTCATTAATGTGTGACTGTCATGAAAACTACATTCTGAGGCACAAAAGACATTTGAATTAATTTGCTGTATTGAGAAATGTGTGCATCAGCAGCAGGCTGGAAACAAATTGGGGTCCGTTTTAGAGTTAACAGCTGTAAGTGTCCACAGCTTCTCCAGAGAGCTACAAAAGAATGGTAAATAATTTCTAGCTAACTCAACATGGCAAGTGAATTCTCAGAAAGACTGGAGAAACAAGGTTCTTTAGGTTACCTGTTTATACTAATAAGAAACAGAGATATCAATTACACAGATTTCTTACAAGCATAGGAACTGTGGATCTAACAGGATATCTCACCTTGTATGGTCAAGTCTGTCATGACTGCTAAAATTTATCCCTTATCTCTTTCATATTGAAATATACTACTAAACGATAAGGAGAAATGACTGTCCAATGTTCAGGCAAGCATGAGATCCAGTTTAGAACCAGAAAACCTTAAAAAGATCACACTCAGACACAGTCAATGAACCTATTTACAAAGCTTGTTCTGTGATTAAATAACATTGGATGTTTACTGAGTTCAGCGATTGCACTGCAGGATGAATTAGGATACAGTATATTTCAGAACACTGTTATCTCTGCCAATTTCATGTTGGGATAACATTATGCCACAGAGTGTGTAAAATATGAAGAGCACACATGGAACTGAGAAACTCTGGAGATAGAGAATTTTTAGATCAAGATGCCAGCATCTGCTCTGGGATTTCTTGCTGCCTTTACACAAGGCAGAAGGCAGAAGGCAGAAAGGAAAGAGCTGAATTAATTCTGTGCTCCTCATGGCAGAAGACAGAGAAGCCGCTGGTATAAAGCATTATTTGATGTCTGAAGGTAGAGCCCTTATGATCTAAACACCTCTTAAAAAATGCCAACACTCAAAATAAAAGTTTTGCTCCTTCCCTCTGTCCTTTCCCACTCTGTCCCTCCTCTTTTTCTCCCTCCTTACTTTGCCCTCCCCTCCCTCCCTCCTTCCCTCTGTCCCTCCTTCTCTTACAAAGCAGAGGCTGATGTTGCCCTCCTTCCCTCCCTCCCTCCCTCCCTCCCTTCCTTCCTTTCTTTTCTTTCTTCCCTTTTCCTATGGTTTTCTTGCCACAGGGCCTTATATTGTAGCTCAGGCTTGCCTGAAGTTAATGCAATCCTCCAGCCTCGGTCTCCCAGATCCTAGGATTGAAGGGATGATATACCGTGCTTGGTTAAAAACACAAGTCAGAGAAGAATTTGAGCCTCCGAGACAGGAAACGCTGGTCAGAGGAAGCGGAAGCTGATTCTGTGCATTTGTTTACCTGATCATCCTGACACTTTTAAGTTTCCACCACATGAGAACTGGAGAGCATATTTCGATCCTCACAGTTTCTGAGACAAGAAAACCAGAAACCGTGGGTTCAAAGGAGTTAGGCGCTTCATTAGAGAAATAGTTATTAACGCTTAAATCACTGCAGCAGGCTTATTTATTTAAAAAGTGAGATCTCTAAAGGTTTTGGAGGGTTTTCAGAAAAAAAAAGTATTAATTTTCTCCTTTGGTATAGAAACAGGAAAAATCTAGTAGATTAACACAATATGACATTACCATCTTGCAGTCCTGTGGGTTAGAAGCCAGCCTCAGTGGGACTGGGTTTATTTTAGTAAATTCTTTGGACAAATGGATTCTGATCTCCCAGCGTATAGAGGCCATTGAGATTTTGTGCCTTGAAACTATATTTTATGTCTTCAAAGTCAGCAACATCTTACCTCTATGATCATTCTGTTATCGATACATCTTTCACTTTTTTTTTTTTTTTTTTTTTTTTTTTTTTTTTGTCTCCCTGTAAGCCCCAGCTGTCCTGCAACTCACTATGTAGACCAGGCTGGCCTTGAACTCACAGAGATCTGTCTTCCTCTGCCTCCCAAGTGCTGGGACTACAGGCGTGCGCCACCATGGATCTCTCACTTTTTAAAAATACATTTTAGGGCCGGAGATATGACTCTGTGATTAAGAGCATGTGAGTGTATTGCTTACATGTATGTAAGTGTACCCATGTAGTACAGTGCCCATGGAGGTCAGTTGAGAGCCTCAAATCCCCTGGACCTGGAGTTATGGATGGTTGTTAGTCATCTTGTGGGTTCTGGGAACTGATCCCGAGTGCTCTGCAAGAACAGCCAGTGCTCTTAACCACCGAACCATCTCTTCAAGCCCTCTTTTCCTTTTTCTAATATTTTATTATTTTTACTTTTTATGTGTATGAGTGTATTGCCTACATGTATGTTAATGCACCTGTGTTGTGCAACACCTATGGAGGTCAAAAGAGGGTATCAGATCCCCTGGAACAGGAGTTAACAGATGGTTGTTAGACACCATGTGGGTGCAGGGAACCGAAGAGTCCTTTGCAAGAGTGGCCAGTGCCCTTAGCCACTGAGCCATCTCTCCAGTTCCATCTTTTTCTTTTTTCTTTTCTTTTTTTCTGTTATCTCATTTGTGTTCCCTAAACGTACTTGCATGTGGGTCCATCTCTTGGTGTCTGGACAATTTACCTACCAGGTATCACATCATACAGGAAGCTGACTTTCCCTTTCTAGAAGCCATCATTTTCCAATAAATCGTCAGTGAGGACTGGGGATTCTTCCACACCTCCTCTATTCATGCAGAGATTTTGTCTGACTTTGGCTTCTGTGGGTATTATGCATGTTCTCACAAGCACTGTGGGCACATATGTACAATTGATGAGAAGACAACATGGCACCCTTTTATTCATCTACCACACCTGGTGCTTACACTCTTTCTGCACCCCTTCCACAAAGATCCATGAGGCTTGAGAGTAAAGGGTATGATATAGGTATCTTATCTAGGGCCAAGTTTAACATAGGCAATTATGTTCCATGTGTTGACCAGGTATGGGTCTCTGTGTTAATGTGATCTGCCGAAAGAACATTCTCTGGTGAGAGGTGAGAGATGCACTAATCTATGCATACGACAATAAGTCGTTAGCATTTAATTTAACACTGTGACTATTTAGCAGACTAATAGAGTAGGGTCTTTCCTACAACCTGTGATATGTCTACCCACAGGTTCTTGGCCCTCATACCAGTGCTAGGTATGAAATCAATCTTGTAAAGTGGGCCTTAAAACAAATCATAAGAAAAGTTTGGTTACTGCCATAATATTCAGGCCTCTATTGCTCCAGTAGGCATATCATGCCAGGGCAGCCATTATGGCAGCATGAGGGAGTCACAGCTGGGTAAGGCTGTTAATTACTTGAAAGCTAATGAGTACAGATGAATCTTTGAGGTTAGTAACAACTTGATTTCTGCATTTTTGTTCTACGACTCAGCATGCAGTGTCTTCAGCTATAGGTTCTTACTGTCAAGTTCTGGCAAGGAAACAAGTGCAATGGCAACACCTAGTATTTTTGGAAGGTGCATGGGAACCCCCCCCACGTCAACAATTCCAAAAGAGAGAGTCTATTTCTGGCAATGGGCTTTTTATTTGTTAGCCTGTGGTGTCTTCGTTGGTTATTGAGTACTTGATTTAAATTCTTTTATATTGTAAATGTATATATTACAAGAATTGTCTGTGGTAGCAGATTTCCATATGAATTTTTTAAAAGGCCTTTAGTTTGTGTTATCCCTCCTCTTTGCATAGTGAAACCATCACAAAAATTGAAAAAAGAGGGCTTTCGTGGTCCTTGTCTTTAATCCCAGCTCTTGGGAAGCAGAGGTAGGTGGATCTCTTTGAGTTCAAGGCCAGACTGGTCTACATAGCAAGTTCCAAGCCAGCTGGGTTATGGGAAGACGCCTTCTCAAAGAAACCAAAAATATATAAAATAAAATAAAATCCCGAAATCTGTTTTTATCATAGAAGGATTTTACTTCTCCTTGGATTCCAACTGACTTCAGGGTATAGTTGTCTGGACCAAAATCTGTGACTTTAGGACTTTGAAATTTAGGACTTTGAGGACATCAGTTTTCTCTATTCAATAGTTCACTGTTATTCTGATAGACATGCCTTTATATGTGACTTGCTGTTTCTCTGTTGCAGTTTTCAATGCCTTTTGTTCTGTGCATTTAATATTTTTCATTGTGGTTATAATTTTTAAACTTTTTAATTTTTAAAAAATCTTTTTATTGAGCTTTTGTAATTTCATATAACAGTTCTCAATCAAATTCAGACCCCCTCCCCTATCCGTGTCTTCCCCATCCCCTCACTGGACCTCATGTATTCCTCCATACATGTGCTAAGTCCTATCCATTCAGGCGGTTTTCCCAAAAGTCCTTCAGTGTAAGTTCATCCACTGGAGTCTGGTCAGCCCATCTAGAGATCATATGTAAGGCACACTCCCCCTTACCCAGCAAGCAATCAGTCTCCAGTAGTTTTCATTCTCTCCTTCCCTCAGGGCCCATGTTTAGTTTAGTTGCCATGGGTCCTGTGCTCAATGCCATCATTGCACAAGTTCACACATGCAAGCGTCCAGTGGCCTGGAAGCCTCTGTTTCCCTGTGTTCATCAACCAGCCCTGGCTCTTACAATCTTTCCACCCCCTCTTCTGTAATGGTCTCTAAGGCTGGTTAATACATAGATCTGGAAAGAGCACTGGGGTACATGATTCTAGATAGGCCAGGGAACTGGGACGATGAGCAGGGAATACCAGGGTTGCCTCACAGGTCTGGGGTACACATTCCTGTGTGACATGAGCAGGGCTGAGAAATGGGACACAAGCTCTCACACTTTAGCAAGGGTATTTTTCTTTCCTTTTTAAAAAAAAATATTTTATAATTATTATTTTTTTACTTGTCTGACTGTATTGCCTCCACGTGTGTAAGTGCATCTATGTCATGCAATGCTCCTGGAGGTCAGATTAGCTGGAATTGGATTTATAGATAGTTGTTAGCCTCCATGTGGGTACTGGGAATTGAACCTGGGTCCTCTGCAAGAACCGTCAGTGCTCTTAACCTCTGATCTCTATAGCCCCAAACAGGGACTTTTTCTTAAAGATACATGGAATTAGATGTGGCCTTTGACCTTGTTCAGAAGTGATGGCCATATGTCAAAGTCATTAATTCAATTACCTCTGAAAAACTAAGCAAACAAATAAATGAAGCAAACAATAAACAAACAAAAACAATTTCCATTTCCAGTCAACATATCAAGGACTAATACATAGGCATCTACAACTATACTTCAGTTCAATACTTGGAGATGAGTTTATAGACATGATTCTCAGTTGTGATATTCCCATTACATTGTAAATTGAAATCTTTAAGATAATGTTTTATACTATTTCCATCTTCTGCAGTGGATGGATTATATTTATGGAAAACATGCCCTAATTGTCAGAAGATGACAAGTTCTCTTATGCTAATTTCAACTCAATAATTTGTAATATTATAGGCCAAGAAATGAAATAGAATTATAAATGCTGACACATTTGAAAATCATATGAATGAACTAGAGAGTAGATTCCCAAACAACCGAAGAACAAGTAATCTGAAAAAGATTATTATGATCAAGGTCTATGATGACATTTTTTCAGGAAAGATGTACTTGATAACAAAATGTAATGACTTATCAACATAATATTTTTTTCCTATCTGGCTAAACTATATTCAAACCTTGCAAAAAACTTCATATGTATATTAGAATTCAATTAAAGTTATTCAGGGATAGGAAATTTTCAAGGCAGGTGTACTATTGATTAATATTTAATACAATTATGAAGTATAAAACTGTAAAAATAGAGAAAGTAAAAACAAAAATGGAAAGAATAAGAGAGAGACAGAAAAAGAGCAACAAAGACAGACAGAAAGAAAGAAAGAAAGAAAGAAAGAAAGAAAGAAAGAAAAGAGCATTATAGGTGAAAGAATAAAAGAATAGAAAGAAAGAGAGAAGAAAGAAAGAGAGAGAGAGAAAGAAAGAAAGAAAGAAAGAAAGAAAGAGAAAGAAAGACGGAAGGAAGGAAAAGAGAGAGGGAGGAAGGAAGGAAGGAAGGAAGGAAGGATTGAAGTAAAGGAAATAGAGCATGTATTACAAGTCACCAGTGAGATAATATTCCATGGGATGTAGAGATGTTCCCAATTCCATCTTTTCATTAGCATATTTTATACATAATAGTAGGTTTCAGGATAACATTTTCAGGCATATCTATAATGTCTTTTTAACATATAACTATACTATTTTATTATATGTCATATATATATATAATATATCGGGTATTAAATATGCATTTCTAATGTGTTCCATTTTAGTGTCCTATATTACTTTTTAAGCAAAAGACCTATAGAGTCAAATTTGTGACCCCAAATAATCTTCGGTATGGATCCATCCACTGAATCTGATTAACCCACCAAGACAGAAGTGAATGATTCTCCCCTTCCTAGCAGCCATCTCTTGCCTTAGTTCCTCAGGTAGGATTGGGTTTCGTATCCATTTCCTCACATCTATGCTATAATATCTACTTTGAGCTTATGTGGTGCATGTGCATGATGTTATGAGTTCCAGCTATGTGAATCTGTTTACTTGTTGTCATGCACCAACTCTGGCTCTTAAAATCTTTCTGATACCTCTTTCCTGTGAACCCCAAAGCTTTTGAGGCAGAAGTTTGATATAGGTGTCTAATTCAGGAATAATCAGTCTGCAGTCTCCTATTCTCTGCGTGATGGACAGTTGTGGATTTCTGTGTTACTCATCATCGACTGTACAAGGGAGATTTTGTGGTGAGAGTTGAGAGATGCATTAAATTAATCTATATGTACAACAATAATTCATTAGGATTCACTCTAACATAATATCTGTTCAGCAGAATACTAGTATTAGGCTCTCCCTCTGGTTTGTGGCCTGTCTAACAGCATGTTTCTAGTCCTGATATCTATGTTAAGTATGGGTTCCATTTCATGAAGCAGACCTGAAATCCATTTTACAAAGTATTAGTTATTCCCATAACATTTGTGCCACTAATATACCAGAAATCAAATCTTCACAGGCCAGTTGTTGAAGCATGCTTGGTAAGGTTAATAATTTTTTTCTTCCAGTAGCAAGCATAGCATCTTGCAGCACTGTGAAAGCTAGTCAGTACAGATGAAGCATTGAAGTCAGTACCACCTTGATTTCTCCTTATTTTTCACCTATGGCTAACTTCTGTGGTATCTTCAACAATAGGATCCAATTGTCAATTCTGGTGGGTAACCAAGAGCTCAGGCAATGGCCAATATCATTGATGGTCTATGGGATTCCTGGTTGACAGCTTCATACCTGGCACTGGGCTTTTTCTTTACTAGCGTACGATGTCTAGTAGGAGCAAACTTGCTATATTATAATTTCACTCTTTTTAATCTCCTCACATGTATATATTAAATAATGTTGTCCTCTCATAAACAACACTGTCCCATTTCAACTTCTGACAGAACTTCTCCTTTCCTCAACTTTCCCATTCTATTTTCAGGGCTTTTGTGTTAATCATATCTAGACAAGGACAAGGGGATTCTAGCTTGTATTGTAGGTTCTTGTGCATTTTATATTTTTTGTGCCAACACAAAATCAATATTCAAGAATCTCTCAGTTGGTATTTGAAAGCCAATTTAATAATCACCAACCTAATAATGCTCATCTAAAAAATTAAAGCTCTTAATATAATATTTACTATAAAAACAATGAAATGATAATTATGCTAATTATAAGCAGGGTTTATATTTGTTCTGTAATCTAGCATTGCCCAGGACCACAAAGGCTTCTAAGCTTTAACAATCTAGTTAATAAAAAACGGTATCTCATAAATAGTTTTATTTGCATCTCCATTTCATTGTTGATTATTCTACAATGCCAGATGTTTTACATATTATTTAATTGGAAGTTATACCTATGGTTGTTTTCTTTCAATGCATCATTTTTCCTATTTTCTTACATATATTCAATGATAAAAAAAAACCACGCTGGGTTTTCCACTTTTCTGGAGTTTAAAAATCTAATAGTCAAGAAAGAACACAGTCACCTCAAAATCCATGGCATAAGACTGCAAGACATGTAAATGTGCTTTGTAGAAGAATGAGGTGGGGAGTTTATGATAAGAAAGAAATCAGGTCTTTTTAAAAAATGCTGTTAATATATTTGGAAGAATAAAAATTTGTCCTGAATGTATAATATATATA
>NW_008354502.1:2981758-2985864 GCF_000622305.1 Nannospalax galili
CAAAAATAAATAATTCCTCATCATCCATGTACACAGTGGGTGGCTGCATTTCATATTTTTTTGCAAAAGTTACTGTTTTACTTACAGCCTTACCAAGTAAATTATAGGTACACTGTGAATGCTCAGTTAAAAAGAACTAAAACTGGAAAGATTGCTCAGTGGTTAAGAGCACTGGCTGTCCAGGGGATCCAACACACTCTTTTCACCTACACAGGGATTGCATGACACATACATACATGCAGCCAATGCCCTCGTGCACATAAAATAAAAATAACAAATAAAAGTAAAATAAAATTTAAAAAGAAGTAAAAATTAAAGAGAGTTGCATTGTCTACTGGGTATTAGTAAATTTGGACTACATTCATTATTCAATACATGTGTGAAAAGCAATCGTTAATGTATTTTCATATGATGGTTTATGAACATTCCTGTCAAGTGATAATTGTGTGTTTTGAACAGCTTTATTTCTGGCTCTGTCTTGTTACACTTTAAGAACTTATATAACACAATCTTTTCGACATTTAATTTAATTTTTTATTTTATGTGTATGAGTGCATTGCCTGCATGTAAGTGCACCCTTGTCTTGAAATACCCACAGAGGTCAGAAGAGGGCATCGGGTCTCCTGTAAAGGGAGTTACAGGTGGTTGTTAACTACCATGCGAGTGTTAGGAATCGAACCCTGGTCCTCTGTAAGCACAGCCAGTGCTCTTAACTGCTGAGCCATCTCTCCAGCCCCCACAACTTATATAATACACTCTAAAAATTAAGGAAGTACCTGTAACTTTAATATATTTTTCCTTTCAAATATATTTTAGGTCGAGGCTCAATTAATGATAATAGCGGCAGTATGAATAATGATTTTCTCCTTTCCCAAATTGCTGTGTTGGTATCGATTGTGAAAAGAGGCAGAGAGAATACAACAATGAAGAGAGAGGATATGAATGAGAAATTCAAAACTTAAGACTAGAAGTAGCAGGTTTTTAAAATGCAGCAGCAGTGATTCTCCTGAGACACAAGAGCAGGGAAAATGGTTTAATAAAACCCAACACATTTTTGGACACAGAGTCACCAGGACCTTCCTACAAACTACTCATATGGATGCTGTGGTAATATTTGGAAGACTAAGATGGTGTGAGTTTAATGCCATCTGTCTTCACCTCTTTGCTTTTATATAGCTGTTACTTCCCAGATATTTCATTTCTTTCATCATACTGATTGTCACTACTCCAATCATCTCTATTATTTCAACTGTCAATTTTTTTTCACAGAACATTCAGGATATTAAACTCACTAAGCTGTATTACAACATTTTAAGACAAATGTATATTCTGTTATTTATTAATTCTGAATTTTTTACATTATAATTCATAATTTTCTAAACACAGGAGAGAAAACAATGTTTTTTTTTATTGGAGAGAAGATCATAGATGAACACCTAAAGAAACTAAAGAATGCAAGTTTAGGTATTTGTTTTCATTTTCCTATTTTATTGTTTTTATTTAAACATGCTATTATGTACATACATATTTTTATGTTTAGATATCTATAACATAGAAATTGCATTTATCTAGCCTTCTGAGTAAAAGTATAATTTATATAATTGTGTAATAAAATATACCATATTTGCTTAACTATTTTTAGCTCCTGAGTCGTATTAAACTTCAAGAGAATGAGTTATATGAAAAGATGTAATTTATTTCTTTGTTGCAGAATAAGTTAAATTGATTTTAAAATATTGCTTATCTAATTTTAATATCTAAAAAACCCTCTTTTGTGATTTTAAAATGAGAATAGTCATAATAATATTTTATATAAGATTTCATCTGAATTAAAAATGATTTTAAAGGGTTATATTTTCATGGTTTTCAAAAAAATTGTCCTCCTTGATGAAATATTTCATCATCACTACAATAACTGTGTCAAGACATTCATATAAAAAGTATTTTTTCTCACTGTATCTTGAAGATTGACAACCAACTTCAGCTGATGTCAGGTGAGAACAAAGTACATACAAGAAAAATTGAACAATGTTACATTTTTAGTTTGCTGATACATTAAAAAAAATATTCCCTAGAAATAAAATGTTCAGAGGAGTTCTAAGTAGAAGACTGTAATGATAAATGAAATTGCGTGGCCTCCATGGCCCATAAAATTGGATTTTATTTTATTATAATTGCTTTTTGATTTAAAACTCCTAGCACAAATAAAATCTTAAAGGGAGAGAAACTTAAAAAGAACAATTTGAGTATCTTTATTATATGTGGTTTGACCTCAATAGTTCTCTATCGAACAATGTAACCATTTTATCATTATTGGCAAAAATGTATTGAATCTCTAAGATGAATACGTGTTACGCAAATTACTCACCTAAGCCAGTTTGAGAATCATATTTACTTAAGCCATAAGCTACTACATCCATTCATGGTTCATAAACAGCTCATCTATACCATCTACATTTTCATTTTCTTACAGTTAGCTATAAACTGAACATTATAATGTTTATTTCCAGATTTTTAATCTTCCAGTTGTTTTTAAACAACAAGTATTTGTGGTTTTTTTTGCTGGATTCTATGAAATACTATCAGATACTACAAAATGACAAACGCTTTGAGAGATTTAAAATTGTGTATGACAACAGAGGAAAATGATAGGACATGATCTAACATATTTTCTTCAGTTTTCAGATGTATAAAAAGTAAAGTACAATTAAAGGGACTTTAAAATATTTCATAAGATTAATGAATGCACATGGTGTCATGTTTTAAAATACAGTGGTCTCACACGAGAATTGAGATATCTCTTCAGAATGTGAAAGCTTGACAAGAGTGTAGGACTTGATGTCTGTTTTGGATAAGTACTTAAAATATAGATGTATTTATGTAAGGGCAGAGCATGAGTGAGGGTAAAGAATCACTGCTCCCTAATTTGTGACTATGCAGGCTTTGCATACATTAAAGCTTTGGTTCACTGTATGCTGAAGAATAATATTTTAAAGAAAGTTGGGAGTCATGTAAGTGGTATACATCTCATGTTATTGAAATTAAGTTGACTTGTTTATTCAATTTGAACAACTGCCTGGTTCATATATACAATATTTGTTTGAATCTGCTTTGGCTAATCTTTATAAGCCATCCACTGAATCAACTGTGTTCATGAGGTCAATGAGTTAAAATTTGGCTTCATGATGCAGACTTAACTGAGATGCTATGTATGCTAAAATTTCTAAAGGATATGCACTCAACAGAGTGTAATTCCTTCTAAAATTCCAATATTTCACATACAAAATTTTAATTTCAATAAATACAATTCTAAGTTGAAATTGAAAGTGTTATTTTGTTAAAAATGAAGTTTGTTAGAAAAATAGTGGATACTTGAAGTCAGCCACTTATCGGTTATTTTTTTCTGCTCTATCATGTATGCTTAGATGGATTATAAATATTGTGAAAATATACTTACATGATATGTATAAAGTTCTTTAGCTCTGATGTATATACATACAAATGTAGCTAGATTGATAGATAATAGATAATAGATAGATGATTGATAAATAGATCATGTTCTGAAATACTAATTTTGTTTTCTTTTAGGTAAACTGGAATTATATTAAGTTCCAGAAGAGAAACATAATGAATTGATATACAATTCCCAACATATAAAATATACTTAAATGATGATCCATAAAATAATGCATGTCAAACTTACTTCTATTTTGTACACATCCTTAAGTCCAGCAAGATCCTATGTCAATCAGGCTAAGCTTGTGGAAGCTCTAGTGATTTATGACTCTGTTATCACTAGCCACTGAATTGCAACTAATGAGTATTGACCACATCGTTTCAGACAAAGCTCTGAATTTGACTTACTGGGGCACAAACTAAATCTCCACTGCAGGATCATCCAGTGCTGAACTCCAACTAAAACAACCTTTTCTTTTGAAGTCATTGCTGAGACCATCACTTGTAATGAAAATAGGAAATCTCGCATCTTACCATCCAAATTTTGACAATGACTTTAATTTCTAAAAACACAAAATTTACAAAAGACAATAGGAAACTCTATGACACAGAGAAAAACTCTCATAAAGTCCCTGGATAAGAAAGAAAGA
>NW_008354502.1:2985992-2998193 GCF_000622305.1 Nannospalax galili
TGAAAGTGAGTTATCTTCATTGTATTAATGAAAAAAATGTGATTTATTCCACTGAGCTTTATCCTTAGCACTAGGTTTTTTTTTTTACTGGTGATTTAATTTTTTTAGTATTTTATTTATTATCTTTTATTTTATGCATATGAGTGCATTGCTTGCATGTATGTGAGTGTACCAGTGTAGTGCAGTGCCACAGAAGTCAGAAGAGGGCTTTGGATTCCACTGGAACTGGAGTTAAGCACAGTTTGTAGCTGCCATATGGGTGCTGGGAATTGAACCCAGGTCCTTGAAAGAACAGTCAATGCTCTTAACCACTGAGCCATCTCTCCAGCCCCAGTGATTTTATTTTTTAAGGATAAATGTCCAAATTCCTGTGACTTGTTGGTTGCATTGCCTGTACATTCCTTTTTATCATTTTACATTTGAATATTTCTTTTTGATAAATACTAATTGAAGTTCTTTTTTCTAAATATTTATATATAGTGTCCAGAAATAAATTCACCCCACTGTACTATGGAACATGCAAAATTACACCTCACAACTCTAACAGTGTACTGTTAACCAATCTCTGTTTTTCCCTCCTTTTTCCTTTCCTCTCTCTACTTTTACATAACAACTATTCTTATCTCAAATCCAATTAAATCAACATAGTTTGATTCCATGTAGGCATGATATCATGAAATATTTGTCTTGATGATTGAATTATTTTATTTAACATAATGTGTTCTAGGTATGTCATGGTATGCTTCAGTAGTCAGCTTGTCATACCTTGAATCAAGGAACCTTGATTGGGGAATTTCTTCTCTTGCATTGGCCTGTTGGCATATCTATGAGGCATTTTATTTATTGCTAAAGTGATATAGGAGGGCTCTACCCACCATGGGTGGTGCAAGCCTTAGGCTGGTGGTACTGTACTGTATAAGAAAGCAGGCCGAGGTCAGTCAGAAAAGTGAGCAAGCAAGAAAGCAACATTTCTCTGGTGTCTGCTTTATTTTCTCCCTCTAGTTTAGTCCCTGATCTGCTGTCCCTTAGTGACTGACAGACACTTACAGAAGTGAGATGAAATAAACCTTTTTCTCCCCATATTACTTTTGGTCAGAGTGTTTTTATCACAGTAATACAAAACAAACCAGGACAGAATTTGGCACGAGAGAGTAAGATATTGCTGTGATGGAGCTGACCGTGTTGTTTAGGGGAGGGATGTGGGAGTTTGGAACTTTGGGCATGAAAAGACATTGAGTGCTCAAAGCTCAATAAACTGTTCCTAGGGAGTTTGGAAGGTAAGAATGCTGTGAGAAATGCAAACAATGGAGGCCTGGCTCATGAGTTCCAGAGGGAAATGTGAGAATCAAAACTCTCAGAGCCATTTGCGTGATAGTTTGAAGTAAGAATCTATAGAAATGAAACCTTTGTGCTTTACTGAGATCAACACTGGTCATTTGGGGCTGAAAAACTTCAACTGTGATAGACAAGAGGCAAACATCCTTGAGGTAAAATTTGGGAAGAATGTCTTCAGGGTAAACACACAGAAGCCATGGTCTAGAGGGAGTAAAGGCTTCATCTCAAAATAAAGCAGAACAATGTGTAAATATCTCCAACATAGTACTGGCTTGGGCAGGGTAAAAGATGCAAGATCAAAGATTCTTAGAGAGAATCTGAGGTTTCACATCATGTGGAATGAGGACAGGCCATTGGTGAAAGTGCTGCCTCAATGGCAGTGAAGACCCCAGGAATGAGGGGTCATGGAAAGAATCTGAGTTTTGGCACCATTTGAATGAGGAGAGGTCATTGGTGAAGGTGCAGCCTCAGTTGCAGGGAAGATCCCAGCATTTTGGAGATATCAGCATCCTGGCATATCTTCCACTGACAGTGGCAGGTGTGAAGTGGAGTTTCCCTGAGCCTAGGCAAGCTGCTTGTTTGCTGCTAATGCCCAAGCCTTTTGGAGCCCAGAAGATCAAGTGAATCCCAAATGTCAGATTTTGAGCTATACTACCAGACTTTGGTATTGCTTAAGCATATCCTGGTTCTTCCTTCGTGAAATAAGACACTAGGTAACATGTTTTTGGATTTTTCTGAAGCCCACAGTTAAGAGATTTTTTTAGGAAACTGAAATTTTAAAGTTTTTGATGTTTTAAAGTCTATTGGACATTTAAAGTTGTACTGTTTCATATTGTCATACATGGAACAAACAGATAAAGATTATGGTTTAAAGAAGTAATTTTGTGTGCCGGGGTTGACAAGGGGTGGAACGTCATAGTTGGCTTTGGTTGTCAACTTGGCTTACATAGGAAGAAGGAATTTCAGTTGAGAAAGTTCCTCTATTGGATTGGCTTGTGGGCATATCTGCAAGGCATTTTCATGATTATTGGGTGATTTGGGAGACCCCTTCTCACAGTGGGTGGTGCCATCCTTGGCCAAGTGATCCTGGTTTGTGTAAGAAAGAAGGCTGAACACAGGCCAAAGAAGCAAGCAAGCAAGAACACAGAATTCTTCTGTGGTCTCTGCCTCCCAGTTCCTGCTTGAGCGCCTGTCCTGGTTTCTTTTAGTGATGGACTATGAGTTGGACAAGCAAGATGAAATAAACCCTTCTTTCACCAAGTTGTTTTCAGTCAGTGTTTTATTACAGCAATAAAAAGCAAATTAGAACAAAGACCATCCATGTTCTCACAAAGGAGAGGAGTTAGTACTTTGTGTGAATAGTGTTGCATAGTGTATTTAACCCCACATGTCCTTTATGTGGTTATTTGTTTGGGAACATTTAGATAGATTGCATATCCTGGCCTCACCCTAGTTAGAATGACAATAATAAAAAAGGCAATAAATACAAAAGATACTAGTTACAATACAAAGGGAGGTCATCTGCATTGTTGAAGTGTATTTAAATTAGTACAACCATTGTGAAATACAATATAGAAGTTCCTGGAGATGAAAGAGAATTGCTGCATGGCCCAGCTACCCTATTACCTGGCATGTACTCAAAACAAATGCAATCAGCAGGTTCACTAGATGTCTATATGCCCATGTTTGTTGTAATGCTATTCAAAAATCCATCCATTTTAACATTGCCACTTCAATTTATTCTACACTCGTTTATTATTTTCTACAAACGTGGATTCAAGAAAATCTATATTTTCTTCCTTTTTTGTTGGTTGTGGTTGTTGTTATCATGAAAGAAACTGTAATTGGCTTTTCATTTGTCTCTAACATACTGAGTTCAAATCAATAGGTTTACACAAGTATAGTCAATTGCTTAGGTTTAAATTTAATATATAGAATTTTTATTACATATTTTCTGTAGTACAGGTAAAGATAGATGTGTGATAATCACTTATTTTAAATACTAAGGATTTTTTTTACAAAAATTACTTCTAAATTGGCAGTAAGTGTAAATACATCTCAGTTACAACAGCAGAAATAGCTCTTATTATCCACAAATCTCCTTTCCTGATAAATTTTTACCTTCCTACTATAAATGTGATTTTTATTACTGAAAATTCTGAATTTTGGAGTATGACATGGATAATTATCTGTGCCATGATCCATAAATCAACCTTATTGATTCAATTCTCTCTACTCTGTCTAGATTACATTATTTGACTTCAAATTATAAAATGCTCATGGGTTTTCATCTTCTTTTTGTCTCTGTTTTTTCTCTCTCACTTTCTTCATGAATTGAAACTAAGTTCATTCATTGTGGTAAATCAAAGTTGATCTCATTTAGAAGGGTGTCTGGCATGGCATATGAAAGTGTAACGATAAGAATATACAGTGATGAATGTCCTGGTGTTACAGCAAAGCCAATCCAAAGGGTGATGTGCATCCACATGGAGAATCAGCCTCTATGAACTAGGATGGATTCCCATACAGGATAAAGCCTGTCCCATGTAGTTAATGGTTCATAAGAAATGTAGAAAAATGTTCTCCTACTGAAGTGTGTCTGAATGTAAGAAGACTAAAGAAGTTATCCAAGTATTTAAATGCCCTGGTACATGTCAGCAGTGCCCAACTAGGAGAAAGATATTGGCCCCACACTTATAAGAATCCCTGAAATAGTATGGAATAGTGAAAACAGGATGGGAAAGGAATCATCCAGGACCAGATAGAGTAAGTTTATCAAGAGCTGAGTGTGAGATGTTAGAGCAGAAGGAAGCTATAGAGAGCATCTGCACTGTGGGAAGTTCTGATGCAGTGTGTGACAGAGGATGACACAATGACAGGCCAAGGAGGTTGCCTACAGTGGTGTAATTACACATTGACCTCTAGAACAGATATTTTTATTATGGTATTTCTTTGACATTTTCATACATGTATCATATATCTTCTAGGTATGCTTACTAGATATCCCTGACACTCTCTCACCTCTCCACAAATCCCATTTCCTCATTCATGTTTTTGGTTTCTTTTTTAATTACTGAGTTTGTTAATAAGACTGTGTTTTCACAGGTTTGGAACTATCCAATAGATCTTAATTTGATCACCAGTATGTTCATAACTGAAAGACAATAATTCTCCTTCTCTCAGAACATTTCAGTAGCCAGTAGTTCAGCTGGAAGGGTGTCAGAATTACTTTCTATTGTTGTGAAATAAAAGCACTGATCAAAATCAGCTTGGGAAGGCAACAGTTTATTTGGCTTACAACTCAAAGTCTGTTGCGGGTGTCCTGGGGCCCTCTGGGAGGGGGTAG
Source organism: Nannospalax galili (assembly GCF_000622305.1). Classification (NCBI taxonomy): domain Eukaryota; kingdom Metazoa; phylum Chordata; class Mammalia; order Rodentia; family Spalacidae; genus Nannospalax; species Nannospalax galili. The sequence goes on from NW_008354502.1 coordinate 2,990,674, forward strand.
AGTCGGTGCAGAGTCACGACACAGACACCGGGAGTCAGGTGAGAAGCAGGCAGTACGAGCAGCTGCAGACTCACTTATTATGGATATGGGGATCCCTTATATCCCCCCTCCTGTTGTCCCATTGGTCCATTGATAGGTCCTGTCTGTTCCTCATTGGCTGTCTGTATCAGGCCATTTTCACATCAGCCATCTCTGTCTTTTGGCAGAATACAAGTTTCCTTCAGCCGGATGTTTTTGGCACATTTGCAGCTCACATTTGCTGGTTGTTCAGGCTGCACTTCCTCCTACAATAGTCCATCATTAAGAGAAGCCAAGGCAGGAACTTAGGCCAGGAGCTGGAGCACAGATGATGGAGGAATTCGGCTTACTGGCTTGTTCTCCTGGCTTGTATATGTCTCCCTATAGCACCAGACTGGTCTCCATCTCACAGAGATAAACCTGCCTATGCACCCAAAGAGCTGGGATTAAAGGTGTGTGCTACCACACCCAGCTTCAGTGTGCTTTCTTCTAGAACACACAATCACCTGTCAGGGTGGCATTGCCCAATAGACTGTGTGAATAGACTCAACAATCAAGAAAATGCACTACAGACATGGCCACAGGCCAATTCAATGGAGGAAATTACTCAAATTTGGTTCTGTCTATCCAAGTCTATAAAGACCCCAGTCTTAGTTACTTCTATTGCTGTGATAAAAACACTGACTAAAAACAACTTTCAGAAGACAGGTTTTATTTGGCTTGTGGCTTAAAGTTCATCACCAAGTGAAATGAAGGTCAGAAACTTGGAGGACAGACCAGGGAGGTGCACTGTTTATTGGCTTGCTTCTCTGGCCAGTGCTCAGCCTGCTTTCGTATACAACATGGCCCACCTGCCCAGGATGGTCTATGTCCCAGGGGGCTGTTTCCTCCAAGGGGCAGGGCCTGCTGCAGAGAATTGACTGTGGAGAGTTAGCAAAGGAGGAAGGGGCTTCTGGGTGCCATCTTGGGATGAAAGCCAGGAATGGCACCTGGCGATGGGCCTGAAGAGAAAGATGGCTCCAGCTCCAGTGTCTCACCCGGGTGGACACGAGAGGGGGCATTTACTGACCTGGGGTGAGACTGCTGGCCCAAGGTGCATGGCTGAAAGTTAACAGAGACTGTGGGCAGGCATGGAAGCCATCTGGAACAGTAGGCTGAGTGCCTGGGTGCTGGGTGTTGGGTGTTCGTTTCTTGGTAAGTTTCTCCATTCCCCCCCACACAAGATATAAAATGAAAAATTCAGATAAAAATGTTATGTAGTTTGTCCAATGGTGCCCTGAGCAAGAGACCCTGAGAAAGCAGAGTGGGAAGGTGAAAATTTGGTGGGACATGGTCTAATGCTTGAAAGAGACTGTCTGAATCACTCCCAGAGGTCATCTGTTGCCAAAATTTCCTCAGGTGAGGTTCAAGCTTCTTACTCACTTCCTCATGTGTCTGTTCTGGGATGAATGTAATAAATCCAAGGGGGTGTACAGATAGGCAATAGAATATAAATACCATCAAGTTCTATTGTAGGAAAATCACAGAAAACGTTAACAAACAAACTGCAAATTAGGCAAGAGAATAATAATTCCTAAGCAATCATCACAGTGATAACTAGTGATCACCTGATGACCTATCACACCTTCTGTTGTAATGCTACGAAAATCCTGGATATCAAATGATTTTATCTGTAAAACTGCCACTTATCCAATGAAATGAATTTTAAAGAACTATAACCATATACTGTTTCAAATTAATCATGATAAAAGTGTTTTAATGATGAACAAGTATTTTAATTGAGTTAAAAGACAGGAGACTTACATATGGCTTTTTCATAACCCTTTGCTATGATTAAGGCTCCTCCCCTCACCTTCATCTCTACTATCTCTCACTTCCTTCCCTATGTAGACTTTTTTAAATTCATTATCCCTCCTCTTTAAGTTAATTTTACCTATGTTCTGTTATTCCCCCTCCCTTGGGGCATATGGCCCCAAAATGGACCATTTCAAGTTTCGTGGCTTCTACTGGTTCTCCAAGATAAATATGCACAGCTAAAGTTTGAAAGCTCAGATCCACCTGTGAGACTAAATATCTCATTTGTCTCTCTAGGCCTGTGCTGTCTCAGATAAAGTTTTCGAGTTTCATTTGTTAACCACCAAATCATAGTGAGTAGAGCAGCAGTGAGCTTAGCTGGACAAGTATCTCTGTGGTAGGATGTGCAGTCATTAATCACATGCTCAGGAGTGCTGTAGCTGGAATACATGGCACTGCTAGTGCTAGCATTTTGAAAATTTGCCAACCTGATCTCCAAACGGTTGCACCAGTTTGCATACCCAACAGGGCATGCCTGTGTCAGTATTTGTCACCATTTATATTCCTTTCTTCTTTGTTGTTGTGGTTTGGTTTTGTTGTTGTTTTTGTTTTTTGGTATTTTTGATATAAGGCCTCCCTGTAACCCCAGCTATCCTGGAACTCAATATGTAGACCAGGCTAGTCTCCATCTCACAGAAAACCATCTGCTTCAGCCCACTGAATGCTGGGATTAAAGGTGTGCATGACCAACTGAGGCTCAACATTATATATGTTTTCTTGATTGCCTTTGACTGAGGTGAGAAGGAATCCCAAAGTGGTTTTAATCTGCTTTTCCCTCATGGCTAACAATATTGAACACATCTTTTGAGGTTTGAAAAATAATTTTAAGCTTGGCGTGGTGGTGCATGCCTTTAATCCCAGCACTCAGGAAGTAGAGGCAGGCAGATCTCTGTGAGTTCAAGGCCAGTGTGGTCTACATAGTGAGTTGCAGGACAGCTGGGGCTACAGGGAGACCCTGTCTCAAAAAGACCAAAAAAAAAATTTTTTTTTAATTGATTCCATTTACAGAGTCCAAATTGGTAACCCTCAGACCCAGCCAAGACAGAAGAGCCATGCACAGGAGAATTCATGTATGCATATGTGTGAGCAAGTGTGAGTGCAGATGTATGGACAGATGGCTACCCTGGTCACTGTTCAGACTTTGACAATACCTTTGTCGCTATAGGGTGGCATTAATATGCATGACGCCCTTAGAGGATAAAAGCCTTCAAAAGGTCATTTCAAAATGTAATCTCACTCTAAGAAGTAAGAACCTCATCTGTCTAAGAAAGTTGCAGGTAGTGTTGTTGGGCTCCAACCTGTCTGTTTGTACTGCAAGGTCTCAAATCCTAGCAGTGAAGAGTGAGGGATTATGAGGGGAACCGGGACAGGGCATAATCATGGGACCTCTCTAATCAGACAAGAACCCTAAGAAGCTGCAAGAGTAAGAAAAATGACACATGCCACCAGGTGAACAAACAATAGACTTGGTGTCACCAGTGACTGACATATCATACTATTAAATTGAGGTAGCTATTCAACTTTTGAGTTATTTTTCTTTTGAATGTATATTTTTATTGAGTTTTTGATCATTGAATAATATAGATCTCAAACAAACTGAGACCCCCTCCCCCGTCTGTGCTGCTCATAGCCCCAGCCACTGGATATCACGCCTTTAGTCATATATGTTAATAACCACAACATCTGGCACAGCAAATTATCTCTGTTGGTGCAATAGTGACAGTTCTATCTAGGGGGTAATCAACATCTAGCTAATTGGATTTAAACCACTCTCAATGGGAGGGAACGCATGGGTAACACTGTAAATATAGCCAAATACACATGGCTAGAGAGGTCATAGATCCTAGAGAAAACCCTGTCTCTGTCATAACTCTAGACAAATGAAATTTCTCACTCTATGCTAAATATGAATCTTGATATTTATAGACAGATATACAGTACACCACACTCATCAAAGAAACTTCTTTTTGCAACATATGGAGCCTATTACAGAATTCCACAAGTGGTCACACACAGAGAAAATATGCCTGAGAGTTGCCTGGTCCTAAGTGACATATTTACAGTGCAACCTCTACATCTAAGGTTCATGGGACACAGTGGGGAAAGGGGTAGAGAGAAAATGAATTCATCCCTTAACTGTCACAAAAGAAGCTTCTTCATACAACAGAGTGCAAGCACACAGAAGGCAACAGTTGTCCAAATTTTAGAGAATAAGTCCCTTGATAGGACTCATATATTAAACCTCACTGGCCAATGGCTCAGGGACCATTGCAGAAGAGGGGCCTGAAAATCATAAGAACCAAGGTTTGTACATGTACATAAGGAAACAGAGGTTTTCAGGCCTCAGGGAACTTGCTCATATGAACTTGAAACAATGATCACAACATTCACAAGTCCCATGCTGACTCAATCAGTCAAAAACCCAGCGTAGAACTGGGGAAATGGACAGCAGGCTCCAACCTTAGCAGAGGAATTATTGGTGAGGTAGAGGGTGAGGGAGAGGGTGAGGGAGAGTAGATCTCTTTCAAGGGAGTGACTCTAGAGAGGCTGATTAGACTCCAGTGGATGAACTTGCACTGAAGAACAAGTACAAATGCTTGATTGGTTAGGACTGAACATATATGAACACACTTTTTTATTTGTTACTAGTCATCTGTAGTCCTTTGAGAATTTTCTGTTCAGACCCAAAGCCCATTTTTAATTGGCTTATTTTCTTAATATTCAAATTTTTAGTTCTTTTATATGCTGTAGACACCAATCATCTGTTAGATAAATAGATAGCAAATATTTTCTCCCATTTTTTGTGCTGCCTCTTCAAACAGTGTCAATTTTCTCTGTGGTATGGAAGATTTGGGGGTGTTTGTTTGTTGTTTGTTTGAGTTTCATGAGATCCAATTTTTGAGTTGTTGCTATTATCTCTTATGCTACCAAATTCCTATATAAAAGGTCTCCATTTATGCTTTTATATTGAAGCATGCTCCCCACTTTTTCCTCTAACATTAGGTCAAGATCCTTGATTCACCTAGAGTTTTGTACAGGGTGAGTAGATGTGTATTTTCTGTCTTGGAAAAGTCACAGAACTATAAGAAAGTTGTTCTGTTGATGACCCAGTAATCCAGGAATACGTGAGTAGAATAGTCTGAGGTATTACACATCACCACTTAAGGGCTTCGTGCTCCAATTGGTTTCACCCATATGTCTAGTCTAGACAGCCATCTTGTACTTGGCATCCCCTTTCTCTGCCTTCTGAGCAATGGAATTACAGGTAGGCTGCCATGCCCACCTGGCAGGCATGTGGGTTTGCAAATCTAAACTCTGATTTTTCTGCTTGCTGCAAGGGCTTTAAATGCTCATTAATTTCTCTGGCAGTAGCAGACTTTTTGGTATAATTCCACAGGTAGATTCTACGAAAAACATGAAAGAAGTAAATCGTAAAAGGCTATGTATATACTGTATGTAAAGTGCATGACGTTGTACAAAACGCAAAGCTATGGACAAAATAGATTCAGTAGTTGCCAGTGGTTAGAAGCAGATATGATTTGGTAAAACATAAGGCATTTTATGGCAGGAAATGCTACAATATTGTAATCATAGATATATGGTATTACAGATTTATAAGAACGTCAGCTGTTAACAAATGCAAATGATAGGCTTTGAAAACAATGTGTCAGTATAGGGTGGATGATTAAGATAAATGCCACATTTAATATAGGGTGTTGATATCGAGGAAGGACATTTCTGTGAAAAATCAAAAGGTGAATGAAAGCTTTGTACTTTTTACTTATTTTTTGTCATGAATCTAAAATTATTAAAAAATAAAGCCTATTCTTGAATGATAAAAATTAGTAGCTAAAGCCAAAGTAATTATATATTTATGATTCATTTAAATTCATAGAAGTAAAACACACAGCAACAATTGCAAAATATTTCATGGAGAAAAATCAAAGTATACTATTGTAAGGTTTGTACATTTGTACATTTGTATGTAAAGGAGTATGATACTTTTATTAATTGAAATGTGATAAATTAAAAATAGTATATATTAACTCCTAAATGACAAAAAGAAAGAAAATTAACTTGGGTCAGTTATTAACTTACTTTGAAATATAACTATATTCAATTTACTAAAAGCAGGAAAAATACATTGGAACAAAATTAAAAGATTTTACAAAATACTGATATATAGATTTATTACCCACACGTAGTAATAGCAATCAAACAATTAAAGGTCCAAGCAAAAGTTCAGGTTGTCTCTAAGAAACTCATAACGTAAGATTTTGAAAATTACATCCAAGTTATTGCTCAAAGTTTTGATAATACATTCTGTGAAAATGTTAGTAACTGGAAAGAGTATTATTATTATAAAAAGAAAGATGAAAAGTAAAGTCTCATATACAAAAAGAAGTATTTAATAATAATAAATATTTACTTTGCTAACAAGATACTGCCTTCCTAAATTTGTGCATACCTAAATGCAAAAGTCTTACAGTAAATGAAATAATGAAGAACCAATCTGAAGAAATAAGTTTGCCTAGCCATGATTGAGCATCAAGGACCAGACTGACACTTAAATAATTTGAACATGGACAAAATATATTAAACAGGTTTGTAATCATAGGGACATGGTTGGTACCTTTGGTTACTGGAATGAAACTGAGTACAGCCATGGGAATTCTAAGTTTATTCTTTATGAATAGTTTGCAGGATGACCTGAACAGGAGAATCTTCAAATAAACCACTTCTGTCTTGTAGAATGGAGAAGACCATGGAGTTTGCTAGCTTGAATTTCTTAGCAAAATCCTAAAGTCAAGTCAGGTGCTGAGAGAAAGAAATAGAGTATTTTGAAACCCCATTGCTGTTTCAGTTGAAAACTGATATGTGTGAAAGAGACAGCTCTTGTAGCTAAGAATAAAATTTTAAAAATCAACTAATTATGTATTCAAGAAGCCAAATGACTTGTAAACACACACAGACGCACACACACACACACACACACACACACACACACTACTCAAATGCAAAAATGTACATTCAGAGTATATCAAACCAATATATCAATCAAAATGAAATTATGGGAAATGATCATGAAAATCTACAAACCTAGTTGCTTAAATGTAACCATGGCAACAATAACAAAAATTATTTTCTTTTTTGACATTTTTAAGAAGCATACAATGGGTTTTGAACCTTTCCTACATGTATGCCGGGTGTTTACATTGCATTTTCTCCCCGTTACTCTCTCTTGTACCCCTCCCTCTCCTGGTGAGACCCTTATTTTCAATAACAAAATCTTTATAGAAGCCAGAAGCAGGAGTTGTGTTTATTACATGTGAAGAGACAGCATTTAGAATACCATATGCATCACATTAGAAGCATCAAAATCAATAAAACATTGCAAAAATACAATGAAAATGTCTGCTGTGGTTACCTTTATTTGTTTCAGTTTTGTGTCTATTGATGTAACATTCCATTAGCTACTTAAATAGCTTGTGGTTCACCTACTACATTGAGTTATGCTTTTCTAAAAAAGATCTTTTAAAATTTTCACTTAATATCATCTTCTAAAGTTGATCCAAGAAGTTCTGACATTAGAACTCATGAAACACAGTCTAGCTACCATCCTTTTGATGAAGAGGGTCCACAAATAA
>NW_008354502.1:2998248-3004821 GCF_000622305.1 Nannospalax galili
TCTCATTTACTTGTCTTGCCTGTCTATCCTGTTGATATTAAAATCCTTTAAAATTTGAGAAAAAAAATATATTCAGGCAAGGAAAGATCATAGAGAATTTACTGTTATTGTTTTTTATAACTGTACACGTGTGTACATGTATATATTTACTTGCCTTCACACATGTGGGAGTGCACATGCATGTGTGGGTGCCTGTATGCAGAAGACCAAGGTTGTTATAAATCTTCATCCATTGATCTCTGTCTTACTTACTAATGCAGGATCAGCATGCACTGGTGCACCCAGCCTAGCTGGCCAGCTTTCCCTCGGTATCCTGTCTTCAGCTCCTGAGTGCTGGAATTCCTGCATGCTCAGCTTTTATATGGGTCATGTGAATCCCAACTCCTGTCCTCACACTTGCGTAGCAAGTGCTTTATTCACTGAGCCAACTCCTTAACTTTCACTGGGAAGTTATTTAAACTCTTTGTAAAGCAGGCAATTTTGGCATATAGACAAAGTCTAATATAAAATATTGTAAACAACCTCATGCCCCAAATTTAATTTTATTATGATTCTATATTGCATTGGAAAATGCAAACAATAATAGATAAGTCCTATATTTTCATTTTTTGTCTGTCTATCTATTACAATCCATTTTAATTTAAATTGATATTATTAAAAATGCTGCTTTTTCATCTATAATATGTTTTAACAAAATTTGAGTATGCTAAAGCTGGACATCGTGCTGCATATCTTTAATCCCAGCACTCAGGAGGCATAGACAGGTGGATCTCTGTGAATTCATAGCCAGCCTGGTCTACATAGTGAGTTCCAGGTCAGCTGGGGCTACAGGGAGACCCTACCTCAAAAAAGACGATAAAAATTTGAATATGCTAAATGTTTAAATTGATTCAATGGGTTAGAAGAATTTTGAGATAGTATAGGTGAGTAACTATACACATAAAAATAGTCTTACTAACAGTCCTGGAGAGATGGCTCAGTGACTCCGAGCAGTTGCTTCTCTAGCATAGGGCAAGGGTTCAGAATCCAGCCCCCATTTTGGGTGGTTGATAACCACCTCTAATTCCAGCTCCAAAGGACTTTCCCTCTTCTGGACTCCACAGGCACCACATAAATGTGACATACACTCACCCAGACATATATGCATATGCATAACTGAAAAGAAATTTAAAAATTATATCCTAAGCAATGGGTGTACTACAAACTCAATGTCCTTAAAAACTAGCAATGTGTCTGAGACCATGTGCCTTGAAATAAAAGCTTTAGGGTAGAGAATTGATCTAGCCCTCCTATCTTCTGCTTCCCTGGGGCAATCTGAGAATTGCTTACAAAGAAAGGTACTTCACTTTCAGTGATACTGACACCAGTAGGGCATTGCAAAGAGAGTCCCTTTTATTTGAGGTCATAGTGCATGAAGAAAACCAGTTTATACTGATTAGTTGTAATTTTAAACTGACTCCTAATGCCTTCTTATTATACTCATAGATTAATGCTCACTCAACGCTCACCAGAGAAGTTTTCTTATGCAGCAGATGATGATTATCACAGAAACCCACAGCTGGACAATTTGCAGAGAGCAAGAAGCTGCAGAGTGATTATCCATGAATAGGACACTTATATCAAACGTATGCCTCCCAAGGCTCAGAGAAAGATTGCTGGAGCCAGAAGTGCTAAGTGAAGAAAACACAGTTTTCCAGACAGCTGGTCAGTTTTTTATATGAACTCATTAACAGTAGTGGTAGCATGTACAAGTCGCATGCAAGTTCAAAACACACACACACACACACACACACACACACACACACTCCCAGAATAAACATGGGGAAGTGAGTAAGAAACCCCAAAGCAACCTAAAGTCTTTTGGCAACAGATGGCTGCTGGGAATGGGAGACACAGTCTCCTTAGTGATGGGAATCCTAGTAAGTTAAGAAACTCCAGTGTGGCTCTGCATCCCTGGGCCTGAAAGACCCGCCAAAGGCCTCTCTCCTATCTGCAGGCCTCTCTCATGGGTATGTCCATCACATGCTTTGACTCCCCCAGCCTCATTCACCCTCCCATCTCCACTGCCATTCTCTCCTAGTTTGGGTCCTGTCCCAATCTTTGTCTTGGGGCCCCAGACACCTGGGGAACAAATACTGCTTCCTGATCCTTTTCATACAGACCAACCTAGTACCTTCTCTGGGCCCCAGGAGCACTGTTTCTGGGCCTTGCCCTGCCCTCACCTCCCTCTGGTTCCCCGGGCCTGCAGGACCTGCTGCAGGCCTCTCTCCTGCCCTCAGGCCTGTCTCCAGGGGAATTCCGTTACTCCCTCCACTCCTTGACTTTCACAGCCTCATTCACCCTCCCATCTCCCCCACCTTTCTCTCCTCCTAGATTGGGCCTTGCCCCATTCCTTGTCTTGGGGCCCCAGACACCTGGGGAATCAATACTGCTTCCTGAACCTTTTCATCCAAATCAACATAGTGCCTTCTCTGGGCCCCAGGAACACTGCTTCTGGGCCTGGCCCAACCTCACCTCCCTCTGCTTCCCTGGGCCTGCACTACCAACCAGCCTTTCTGGGACTCAGGGGCTGACCTATCCTCTTCCTGATCCTTTGCATCCAGACCAACCCAGCACCTCAGTGCAGGCCCCAGGAGACCTTGGGGCCTCTTCCTGCCCCATCTGCCTTTGCATCTCTTGGTGAAACAGCCACCAGCGGCCCTAGACCAGCATCTTTCCTGGGACAGGCTCCCAAGGCAGTCAACCCCCCAAATTCCTGAGGCCAAAATTGTTCCTGGAGGGATCCAGACCTTAGGAGAAAGCCTGAAAACCTATGACCCTCATCTGAATTGGGCCTCTGTGGGAACTCCTGAAGACAAAAGCAATCTGGCCACCCCAACATAAAATCAAAAGAGAGAAATGGAAACTTAGGTGAACCAGCTTTTCATGCCCAAAAAGGCAATCACAAAGACACATAAAGTTCACAAAAAGAAGCAGACCTAAACTTGAAGGCCCAAGTCTCACACAAGAATAAGACACTACAAAAGAAACTCACATGTTAAAATCACAGAGAAAAAATAATAACATGAAAAAACAAAATAACATACCCCACCAAATACCAATAGTCTTCTAGAGGAGTACAGTGAGAACACCATAGAGATAATGCAGGACATTGAACTCAAAAGAACAATTAGAAACATGATAAAAGAATTCAGTGAATTTAAAGAACACACAAACAAAGAAATCAAAGAACTGAAGGAAGATAGGGATAAACTTCTGAATGAATTCAGAAAGAGTTAGAAAAATTGAAGATTACTCAGGCTGAAATGAAGTAGGAAGTGAAACACGCAGTAAGCCAATTAGCAATGACAGGAGAAAGCCTCATCAATAGGATGAATGAAATGGAAAACAGAGTATCAAGACTGGAAGATAAAGTGGATGAACTAGACCACTCAAGCAAAGATCATGAAAAAATTAAGAAATCTCAAGAATGGAATATGTAGGAATTCTGTGACACTATAAAAAGACCAAACTTATGAATCATAGGCATGCAGAAAGGAGAAGAATCCCAACAAAATGCATGGACCAGATCTTCAACAGAATCGTGGAAGAAAATTTCCCAAAATTAAAGAAAGATATGCCCATACAAATACAAGAAGCATATAGAACACCAAACAGGCAAGACCAGAAAAGAAACTCTCCACAGCACATCATAGTAAAAACATTACATGTACAGAACAAAGAGACAATTCTGAAAGCTGCAAAATAGAAACAACAAGTTCCATATAAAGGAAAATCCATTAGAATTACAGCTGACTTTAACCTAAACCAAAGTATTCTCAGTTTTAAATGACCACAGATGTCAACCCAGAATACTATATCCAGCCAGAATGTCTATTATAGTCGAAGGGGAAAGAAAAATCTTCTATGACATAAGTAGGGTGAAGGAATTCATGTCCACAAAGCCAGCCCTTCAGAGAGTTCTGGAAGCAATACAAAGAGCTGAAGAAAGGAATGACTATACACAAGGGATTGCAGAAAGAAATCCAATAAAGGTATAATTGTGGGAAAGTACAGTTATATCAAGAATGTAAAGAGAAATAAAAATGACAGGATTCAACACCCATCTTTCATTAATAACTTTAAATATTAATGGACAGAATTCCCCAGTCAAAAGACACAGATTATGTGAATGGATTAAGAAAAAAAAAACATATTTTTGTTGTCTGCAAGAAACTCATCTCACTTTCGAGGACAGACACTACCTCAAAATGAAAGAATGGAAAAAATATACCAAGCAAATGTTACTAAGAAAAAAGCAGGTGTAGAAATTCTAATATCTGAAAAAATAGACTTTAAACTAAAACTAATCAGAAGACACAGAGAGGGCCACTTTATTCTGATCAAAGGAACAATGAATCAAGAAGATATTACAATCATGAACATATATTCACCAAACTCTCGTGCACTCAGTTTCATGAAAACAATATTACAGGACTTTAAGACCCAGATTAACCCCAAATCATTAATAGTAGGTGACTTCATACCCCACTGTCTCCATTAAATAGGTAAACAGGGCAGAGAGTTAACAGACAGATATCTGAATTAAACAATACCATATATCAAATGGACTTAACAGACATCTACTGAGTATTCCACCCAAACACCAAAGGACATATTTTCTATTCAGCACCCCATGGAACCTTCTCCAAAATCGAGCATATGCTGGGGCAAAAAAAAAAAACCTCAAGAAACACAAAAAGATTGAAATAATTCCGTGCATTCTATCAGACCACAATGCAATAAAGCTTACAATCAATACCCAAAGATGCACTAATCACCACCTGAACACAGGGAGATTAAACAACACACTCCTGAATGATGAAGGGGTCAAAAGAGAAATTAAGAAAGAAATAAGCAGAGGAAGGACAGCCTGTCCTGGTAGAGTCTAGGACCCAGCCCAGGCTGCTCTGGCCAGCACTCTACCCTCCATTTAAGTTCTGGCTTCATTAACTATAAGCAAGAAAGGAAAATTGGATTGATCCCATGGTACCTGAGAACTGTCCTGAAGCAGCCTCAACTTTGACCAACTGGCTCCCATGACCCCTTCCTCAAGTTCAATCACTCTTTGGAAAGGTTCACTGTTGAGAATAGGCTGTTCCTGTCCTAAGTCTCTGCATGTTGTAGTAAACAGTGATCTTTTCAGACTGTGCCTTGAACTGAGAGATTCCATTTTACAAGCACTTTCAAGGGACTCCATTTTAAGGACAGGGTATGATTCTGCACCTTCGTGAGCATGTCAATGACACCATCTGTCCAGCACTACCCATGAAGCACGGACTGATAAATAACTTATTCCTAAAAGTTGAAAGGGTGCCACTGAATAAATTATCAAAAGATGTAGAAATATATAGGTGCACTAAAATCATATCAGGAAAATCAAGCCCTAGAACTGATCAGACACAGCACTCTAAAGAAAGGGTATTGTTTCCTCATCTGAACCCCAGAAAAAGGAGAGAATTAGGTTTCAGAGTACAGGAACAATGCGAGAGAAAGAAAGAGACCACACCTGACCTCAACAAACAAGAGTGTGTTTATTAGCACAGGGAGGGGCAACAACCTTTCTTCATGGAAGCTAAACAAGGAGGGAGGGGTCGGGTTGGAGACTATATAGGGTACAGTTGTGCTGGGCCACATGCAGTTCAGGGCATTCTTGAGAAATGTATGGTCCCCTCTTTCCTGAACCTGTTTGCTCAAGCAAGACAGGCTATCTGGGGAAACAGGCTGTCGCAACCAATAGTCCTACCTGAGTTCATATAGCTGATCAATAAAGGTTGAGCAAGGCCAGCAGCAGTCTCAGAAGACTTCTAGTTTTCTGCAGCCAGGGCATTCTGTCAGAGGGCACCTAACATTTCTGTGTCAATGGTTCAACGGGTCTGTCATCTGGCTACCCAGTGTGTGTGTCAGGGAATAACATGCAGAGAACCCTCAACTGTCTCAGGGCTTCACCAGTTCAGTCCCTGCTGCTGACATGGCCTACTTATATGACTGTCTGTTCATCTGCTCATTCACCCATCTGGACCTGCCATTCATTGACGCACTCATTCATCTGTTGGTCCAGCCAGCCACTCATTCAAATCTAGTTCTGTTCTTCACATCTATAGCCTCCAAGGTCCTGCGCTTCACATCTAAAATCATACAGACAGCCTGACTCTATGACAGAAACAGCAACAATATCTCTAGCAGATCTCCAGCTTGGGTCATTATCTTACTCCCCAGACTCATCAGTTTCCCAGCTTCTGCTTCTCAAGTCACTTTGAAATGCCTTGAACTCTGCTGGAGACCCTTTAATCCTCTGCAGTTATTCTGTAATCTACATATATATGTATATGGAGATATATTTGCTATATGATGTGCAATGTGTGATCTGGGAGTTAATATTAATAATTAGGATTGGAATAATGTTTCCACTGTCAGTTTTCAAGGGAAGTGGGATTACTTGGCAAATTATTGCCAATGAATGTTCAATACTGTGTAAATTTATTGTTATTCAATAAATTCTGACATTGTAGAAAAAAAGAAAGAAAGAAAGAA
>NW_008354502.1:3005451-3006498 GCF_000622305.1 Nannospalax galili
TAACAACTTAAATATACCAATAATACATAAGGAAATTAAAACAGTAATACAAAACCTCCCAACTAAAAAAAGCCCTGAATCAGTTGGATTTACAGTAGAATTCAACCAGACATTTAAACAAGATCTACATCCACTTAATTTAGTCAAAAAAATAGAAATGAGGGAGAACTTCCAAATTCCTTCTATGAAGCCAGCATCACTCTAATACCAAAGCCAGATAATGATACAAGTAAAAAAGAAAACTATAAACTCATATATTTAATGAACATAGATCTAAAAATTCTCAACAAGATACTTGCAAACCTCATACAGACACACATCAAAATGCATCATCCACCATGATCAAGTAGGCTTTATCCCAGAGATGCAGGGATGGTGCAATATAAGTAAGGCAATAAATGTCATAAATCATACAAATGGACTCAAAGACAAGAACCATATGATCATCTCAATAGATGCAGAGAAGGCCTATGACAAAATTCAACAAGCATTAATGTTCAAAGTCCTACAGGGATTTGGACTGGAGGGACTATACCTCAACATAATTAAAGCCATGTATAACAAACCCACAGCCAACATCATTTTAAATGGAGAAAAACTGGAAGCATTCCCATTGAAATCAGGAAGCAGGCAAGTCTGTCTACTATTCCCACCTCTCTTTAACATAGTCCTTGAAACTCTTGCAAGAGCAATAAGACAAGAAAAGGAAATCTTTTAAAGTAGTGATAATTGGAAAATATCAAATTATTCCTTTTGCAGATGATATAATATCTAAGGGATACCAAAAATTCCACCCAGAAACTCCTAGAAATTATTAGCATGTTCAGTAAAGTGGCAGGTTACAAAATTACCCTACAAATGTCTATAGCCTTTCTACATACCAATAACAAGCAATCAGAGAAAGAGCACATGGAAACACTCCCGTTCGCAATAGCTACCTAAAAAATAAAATATCTTGGAATAAACCTGACCAAAGACATTAAAGAACTCTACAAATAAAATTTTAAATCTTTAAAGAAAGAGACTGAGGAAGACACCAGGAGTCTT
>NW_008354502.1:3006649-3020310 GCF_000622305.1 Nannospalax galili
CAGAATTGGAAAAAACTATCCTAAGATTCATATGGAAGCATAAAAGACCTCAGATAGCCAAAACAATGCTGAGAACAAGGAGCAATACCAGGGTGGGATTACTATACCAGATTTCAAGCTGTATTACAGAGCTATAGTCATAAAAACAACATGGTACTGGCACAAAAATAGGCCCATACACCAATGGAATAAAATTGAAGACCAAATATGAGTAAATTCAATTTCAGCGAACTGATATTTGGCAAAGGGTCTAAGAACATTAACTGGAGGAAAGACAGCATGTTCAGCAAATAGTGCTGGCAAAACTGGATCTCCACTTGTAGAAGAATGAAACTAAACCCTATCTTTCACCCTGCACAAAAGACTATTCCAAATGGTTCAAAGACCTCAATGTAAAGCCTGAAACTCTGAAACTGTTAGAAGAAAACACTGGGAAAAACCTACAATATATAGACATAGGAAAGGTTTTTCTAAACTGGACATCATTTGCTCAGGAAACAAGGCAAGAATTAACAAATGGGTCCTCATTAAACTAAAAAGATTCTGTACATCAAAAGAGACAACCAAGGATGCAAACAGAAAACCCAGGGAATGGGAGAAAATCATCACCAGCAACACGTCCGACAGAGTTTTAACAACCAGAATTTATAACGAACTCAAAAAACAGAGAACCAAGACAAGAAAGAACCCAATTAAAAGATGGGCTAAGGAGATGAACAGAGAGTTGTCAAAAGAAGAAGTAAAGACGGCTATGAAACATCTTAAAAGATGTTTAACATCACTAATAATTAGAAAAATGCAAATTAAAACGAGTTTAAGATTTCACCTTACACCACTCAGACTGGCTATGATCAAGAGAACAAATGATGCAAAATGTTGGAGAGGATGTGGGGAAAAGGGAACACTCATCCACTACTGCTGGGGCTGGAAACTGGTTCAACCCCTATGGAAAGCAGTGTGGAGAACTCTTAAAAAACTACAAATGAACCTACCATTTGACCCAGTTATACAACTCCTTGGCATATACCCAAAGAACTCATGCTATTGCAGAGACACTTATACCCATGTTTGTTGCTGCTCTTTCACAATAGCTAAGAGATGAAAGCAACCTATTTGTCCCTCAATTGATGAGTGGATAATGAAAATGTTGTTCATTTATATGATGGAGTTTTACTCAAATGTAAAGAAAGATGAAATCATGAAATTTGCAGGTAAATGGATAGCTAGAAACTGTTATACTAAGTGAAGTAAAACAGACTCAGGAAAAAAAATCAACATATATTCTCCCTCATATGTGGATCCTAGAACCAGATTCTGGTAAGTAAGTATGCAACCAGACATAACTACAGGAACCAGGATAATGGAAAGGAAACAGGGAGGTAAAGGAAAAGAAATAACCTGAAAGAGAAGAACAGTAGGAAACATGCCTTAATAAGGGAGATATGGCTAAAAATTGGGTTAGTTTAATGTCGGGACTCAGGTTTGCTTTTCTTAGCGGGGGACCTGCTGGCTTCGTGACAGAGGGTCTTATCAGCGACAGAGTCATAATCTCTGGGACCTGTGTCTTCCCACAGGATGATTTATTTTAGAATTCAGATGGTTTTTATACATCCCAAGGAAATAGCAGTCACGTGGGATATGAGAGTCACATACAAAGATTTAGGGTGCAAAGAAACAGGACATTTAGTCTGTTAGTTGGTGCCGGAAGGATTCTTAAATTTTACTCAAGGTTATCAATGCCCATCCAGTAATTTATTGGCCACAATATTTTCTTTCTTATAGCTAAAAGCATGGTGAACTTTTAGCTTTTAGCTCAGGAGTAAACCTTTAACCTGGCCTAATCTCTTAGCCAGGGATAGCTGAGTTATTTGTTCAAGACAAGGAGATGAGCTAAGGGTTGTCGACCAAGATGCTTTACCACAGAGCAGGGAACCTGCACTTTTATGACCGGGCCACTTCCTCCTGACAGTTTAGCAGTGTTCTGTAAGACAGGAATTATCAGAGCCACTGTTTTCAGTGTCCCTCCCTTTAGCAGAAAATGCAGCCTGGACCTATAAGTTTTAGGCTCACCTCACCCTAGGGCCTGGCATCCTGGTTTCCTATACCTCCTCCCTTTTTGTTTTTTAAAAGTAAGAAGGAAGTGGTCATAGAGGCCACAGTATTATTAATGGAAATATAATACAGTACATAGCTATTGGAGCTCCGATAAGAAGAAGTATGCCAATCAATATTCGGCCCAAGAATGGAGTAAGCCATTGGATCCATTTTGGCCAAGGTATAGAAAATTCAGATATCTTATCAATATCCTTTTGTAAATCATTAATCTGTTGGTCTATAGTATGTGAAAAATTAGACAAATTAAAACAACACATTTCTGGAAATTGTTCACATCCCATGTGATTTTTTTACACAGCTATAACTTTCAGTATCTTCTATCAGTGCCTCTTTAAAAATACTGAAATCATGCTTTTCTTTTAGGCTCTGGTCAGTAGCATTTTTTCAACCTAAAAATCCTTTATCCATTTGGCTGTATATCCTCTGTCCATCCTTTTCCAATATGATAGGTCCAGGTGGCCATGCACAGTTTTGTGTAATACACTCGAGTACTAATCTTGATCCTAAAATAGGTACACCATTAACATTAGTATTGATGACACACATTTTAGCTTTTACACTATTCACAGCCAGTATAGTTAGAACACAGACAAGAAGAACTTCAGGTTTAGAGATATCTTGGCCCTGGTGTTGTCCCAACTTCTGGGCATCATTTATCAGGTTCTTAATCATTCCCCAGGTCACAGGAGGCTGCGTCTTCTTCTGGCAGGGTCTCATTTTCTGCTTCCCCAGGGTCAGTGCAGCCATCTTTGCTGTGGGGGCTTCAGTTGAGTGGTCTGACATTCCGAGTGGCACTCATCAGGGGGAGGATTCATTTTCTGGAAAGAAACAAGCATATCCTCACCCCATTGTTAGTAGAGGTGCTGGAGTTTTGCTCCACAGTCCTGACTCAGGGTCCCTCCAAAGCATTTGCAGCAGGGGCTGTGGGACAGTCAGTCCCTGCCAGTTCTTGGCCATTGGAGAAATT
The DNA here is from genome assembly GCF_000622305.1 of Nannospalax galili. Lineage (NCBI taxonomy): Eukaryota > Metazoa > Chordata > Mammalia > Rodentia > Spalacidae > Nannospalax > Nannospalax galili. The sequence goes on from NW_008354502.1 coordinate 3,009,732, forward strand.
CCTTGATCATTTAGTGTAAAAAAATTTAAATTTAGTAGAGACCTGTGTAATAAGAAATGAGGATTATGTACTGTTATCCCAGGTATAGGTGATTCCCCGGGTTTTATTTTAATTATTTGATCTTTGAGGTGTTAGTGTTGTCTCTCTATTATTGCTTGTCCTGTGGGGTTGTAAGGAGTGCCAGTGGTATGTGAAATACCCCAAGTTTGGCAGAATTGATGAAAAATTTTACTAGTATAGTAGGGCCCATTATCTGTTTTTATTTGATGAGGTTTTCCTAAAATTGAAAATGTTTGAATAAGATGTTTAATTACATCTTTTGATTTTTCTCCTGTATGAGCTGTGGCATTTAAAGCCAAGGAATAAGTATCTACTGTACAGTGGATATATTTAAGTTTTCCAAATTCAGTTATATGAGTTATATCAGTTTTCCAGATTATATTAGGCCATAGGCCACGAGGATTGACTCCAGTCATGGGACCTAAAGGAAGAAGTGGAGCACAGTGAGGACATTTTTTAACTATAATTTTAGTTTGATCCTTAGTAAGGCAGGGATATAAAGCTTTTAACATTTTTCCGAATTTAGTTATATGAGTTATATTAGTTTGCCAGATCATATTAGCCCATAGGCCATGAGGATTGCCTCCAGTCATGGGACCTAAAGGAAGAAGTGGAGCACATTGAGGACATTGTTTAACTATAATTTTAGCTTGATCCTTAGTAAAGTTGGGATATAAAGCTTTTAACATTTTTGCTGGCTGATGAAGTAGTTGGTGACTGCATAAAGGAGTCACAACATTTACTTGTTTGGTTAGGTTATCTTTTTGTTGATTTAAGGAGGCTAATGGACCAGGTAATCCAGTGTGGGAGCGTATATGAGTTACAAAAAATGAATGTTTTCTTTGGCGAATTTTAGTCCTCAGAGATAAGAATAACATCCCAATAGGTTCTCCTGGTTTATGTTGTAAAAATGCTGTTTCTAGTTTTAGGAGTGCCTGGGCAGCATATTCTTAATCTGTGTATATATTTAAAGGTTGAGGAAAAAGCATGAAGCTCTGGAGGATAGCAGAAAGTTCTGAACACTGGGCAGAAGCAGCAACAGGCATTTCCCAAGTGTGAGAAACGTTTTGTTCTGTTTGAAGTTGGTATAAAATAGCTGCGGCCTTTCCTTTCTTAGTCCCATCTGTAAACAGGATGTCTGCCCCTGGGAGAGGAGAGTGTGAAGTAATAGTTGGAAAGATAAAGTTACTAATTTGAAATAACTTTAAAAGTTTTCAGGGTGGATAATGTATGCCAATATCTCCAGCATAGTTTGCAAAGGCAAGTTGCCACAAAGGAGAAATTAAAGCTACATAATCAATTTCTTTCCACTTAAGGGGTAAAATTATTTTATCAGGGTCTTTCCCAAAAACATGAAGAGTCTGTAAATGGGCTCTCTGAATTAAAAGAATTATCATAGAATAATAAAGTGTTACTTTTTTATTAAGATGATGGGGGAGGTGAATAAATTCTAATGGACAATTAGGCTTTTGAAATATAATAGCTAATGGGTTGTTCTATATTTGGAATTATAAGAATCTGAATATCCTTTTGAAGATTAACTCTATTCACTCTTATTTGATGAAGGGCTTTATTTACCAGTGTTAAGGCTTGTTTAGCATCTGTACTTAAATGTCTAAGAGAGTTAGGATCTGAGTCCTCTTCTAATAGATGGAAAAGAGGACTTAATTGTATGGTAGTAAGATGAGGAGAAGGCCTACACCAGTTTAAGTGTCCCATAAATTGTTGTAATTGATTTAAAGTACAAGGATCTGGCAACTCTATTTTTGGGGTGGTAGGGTATAATTGATTATCTAAGATGACATATCCCAGATAAGTATAAAGCCCATGTTTTTTAATTTTTTTCTGAGGAAATATAAAGTCCATATTTTGTTAAAATAGTCATTAATTCAGTAAGCATAACTTCTAAAAGTTGAATAGAAGGGTGACTAAGGAGAATATCATCCATATAGTGAACAAGAACAGTAGGGAATTTCTTAAGTATTGGACTAATTATTTTATGCACATAAAATTGGCATATAGTAGGACTATTTTTCATTCCCTGAGATAGGACTTTCCATTGATGTCTCTGCCTGGGTACAGAGTGATTGTTGACAGGGATAGTGAAAGTGAAATGATCCCTATCCTCAGGATGTAAAGGAATAGAAAAGAAACAGTCCTTTATATCAATTATTATAATAGCATGTCCTACAGGCACAGCTGCAGGAGATGGAAGGCCAGGCTGTAGCGATCCCATCTTTTTCATAGTCGCATTAACTTTTCTTAAGTCTTGTAAAAATCTCCATTTTCCATGAGTTTTCTTTTGTATTACAAATATAGGTATGTTCCAGGGACTGTTAGAGGTCTCTAAATGCCCTTTATCTGATTTTTCTTGTATAAGACCCTGTAAATGAGGTAATTCATTACTAGAAATAGGCCATGATAGGGAATGGTAAGACTGGAGTGAGGAAATAATTCCTCCTACCCCCAGGAGGGGGGTGGGGACTTAAGCAATGGCCTTTAGAATTGGAGGTGTTGAATAAAAGGATTACTAACAGTCTAAGACTGCTTAGAGGTATAGTCAGAATTTTTGGTCCAGGCTGAGGAGAGAGACACCTGTAATTGTCCTAGCACATCTCTTCCCCAGAGGCTAATGTTAATGCCTGTGATGACAAATGGCTGAAAAGTTCCACGGATCCCATCCGAGTCTTCCCACTGTAGGGGATGGAAAGACTGGAGTGAGGAAATTGTTCCTCCTACCCCCAAGAGGGGGGTTTGTGAGCCAATGTGATGGCCAGTCCTCATGTCTAATAATTGATTGATCAGTGCCTGTATCTAACAGTCCTCTTATAGCAACTCCCTGTTCTATTAGTGTCATTGTAGACTTAAGGTCAGATGTTACAGGGCGAGTTCATAATGCCCAGGGGGTTTACTCCCACTGAGGCTGTTGACCCTCTTGGTTGTGGGGCTGAGGACTGCCCAATCTCTCATTTAAAGTTTTGTTATTTTTATTGAAGTTAGAATGGCAATCTCTAGCCCAATGCAAACCTTTTTGACATTTAGGGCATTTTTTATTTGGTTTAGGTCTCGAGCCTGAAGGTGGGGGATCAGGTATAGGCTTGCAATCTATGAGAGAGCATTGTCTCACAAAGTGACCATTTTTCCACATTTAAAGCATGGATCTTTCATTTGGGCAGCAAAAGCTTCTGCCAATGCAGTTGCCATCATGCTAACCTGATGCTGTGCCGAAACTGTGCCTATGTCCTGAGTAGCTGTTACCCAGGAAGACAAATCTTGATTTTTTTACTGGATCAATTGCTGCTTTACATTCTTGAGTTGAGCCATCATAAGCAAGTTGTTTTATTAAAATTGGGTGGCTTCTATGTGAGGAAACTTAGCCTCTAGTGCTTTCTGGACCCTAGCTAAGAATTCAGCCCATTGCTCCTGTGGCTTTTGTTTGAGATCAGCTAAGCTAGCTCTCGCTGTCTCACCATCCAGTATGGATCTCCAGGCTCTCAAGGCACAGAGGCACACCTGATCAAAATATTGACCTGGTAAAACCTTTTGTGCCTCAGCATCAGCATATTGACCTTACCCTTAAGCATGTCAGCTGTCACATCAACATTAGCTTGAGCATTTCTTACTGCCTGCCAGTGCACTCATCATAGCATTTAGACTTAAAAAGGAGCTATTGTCCCAGGGACAGGGCAGCCTGGGAGAGGTGTGTAAAGTCCCAAGCAGTGACTAATTTACGGCTAAGCTGATCAAAGACGGCCATGTTAAAAAGGACCATGCATACCACTTTCCATCACCACCTTGCAGTATTGCTTTCAGCGTTTCAAAGCCAAAAGGACTATGCATTCTAAGTTCAGGGTTTTCAGCTGCCACAGGGCCAGCTGGAATGTGAACTGGAAAGAACTGAGGGGATGGATATGGCAAGGGAGCCAGAGGTTCTCTAGAGAAAGTGTCTCCTGTGAGCAGATTTTGAAACATGGGAAGGAGAGATTCAGGGTCAGAGCAGAGGGCAAGGTATAAGAAACATATGCCATGGGGAATACTAAGGAAGAAGGAAACATGGGGAGAGATCCCAAAGTGGGGGTCAACTCCCCCTCTCTAATAGAACTAGAGGCAGGTGGTTGCATTTCCAGAGGCTGTGCCACAGCAGGAGGGAGCCCTGACAGCTTCACAGCACCCAGAGGAGGTGCCAGCAGCTGAGTAGCAGCCTGAGAAGGTTCCTGCTGTTGGGCTGTTGTGGAGGGAGGACTGGTGGGGGGGGAGCAGAGGTGGAGGTGGCTGGATTGAAAATGGAGGGGGTTCCTCTTCTATTTGGAGACACTAGCAAAGAGCAGACCAGAGAGGGAAATAGAAGACAGGAACGGTCTTGCCCTGCCTTTGATAATTCTGTACCGTATCTCCTACTCTTTTCCAATATTCCAAGTCAATAGTTCCCATAGCAGTAAACTAAGGATTACATTCTACAGTAATATCCAAAAAGGCCTTAATCTGAGTTTCTGTACATTTAATTCCTCTAGACTTTAGCATGCACTTAAGAATAGATTGGAAGTGAGACCGGTCTGGAGAGAGAGAATTACTCATATTTACAATTGCCCCTTACCTATGAACCAGTGTGACAAGGGGATCCGATCAGCCGCCGAAGGGGGCAGAATTGCTCTGTTCACAGCAAAGCAGAGGTCCGAGAGTGTCCCTGTTTCAGGTGCCAGTTGTTGGGACTCAGGTTTGCTTTGCTTGCAGGGGACCTGCTGGCTTCGGGGCAGAGGGTCTGATTGGCGACAGAGTCATAACCTCTGGGACCCGTGTCTTCCCAACAGGACGATTTATTTTAGAATTCAGATGTTTTTTATACATCCCAAGGAACTAGCAGTCATGTGGGATATGGCAGTCACAGAGAAAGATTTAGGGTACAAAGAAACAGGACATTTAGGCACCAGAAGGATTCTTAAACTTTTACTCAAGGTTATCAATGCCCACCCAGTAATTTATTGGCCACAGTGTTTTCTTTCTTAAAGCTAAAAGCATGGTGAACTTTTAGCTTTTAGCTCAGGAATAAACCTTTAACCTGGCCTAATCTCTTAGCCAGGGATAGGTGAGTTATTTGTTCAGGTCAAGGAGATGAACTAAAGGTTGTTGACCAAGACACTTTCCCACAGAGCAGGGAGCCTTCACTTTATGACCAGGGCAGTTCCCCCTGCCAGCCTAGCAGTGTTCTGCAGGCCAGGGATTATCAGAGCCACTGTTTTCAGTGCCCCTCCCTTTAGCAGACAATGCAGCCTGGACCTATAAGTTTTAGGCTCACCTCACCCTAGGGCCTGGCATCATGGTTTCCTGCAGTTTAAGGGAGGGGAGAGGGAAGAATATACAAGGAACCTAGGGGATAAAGGAAAAGGAGCTCAATAGAGGTAGGACCGTAGAAGAAGGATATTAGTAAGGGAGAAAGGAGGGAAATGGAGGTACCTTAAGTGGGGAAACCATGAAGGAGGGGTGAGAAAATGTGAGAGATGAATAATGCCTAGCTAGTTTTGAAAACCAGAGATAACCATATTATTCCTACAACCCACTGACAAATTATACATAGAAGATCAAGAAATATATATCTGGGTAAGGTTTATCTGAGAACAACTGGTCTTTGCCGAAGATTTATCTACATGACACACAGTAATTAAAATACCAGACTGATGGAACTAGCCTTCTTGGGTGTTTGACAGACATGCTTTGAGGTCTACAATAATTTGGTCAGAGGGACATAAGGACACTTTTTTCTCCTTGCCCTCCTAGGTCGACTAGTTCCAGGGGACTATGAGCATCTCTGAAAATGTCCTATAATGTTGATGGGTCACCTGTTCTCTTGATCAAGGAGGCTGAGGAGACCCCTCCAGATGGACTTGAACCAGTGTCTACTCTATAAAGAGGAGGGTCAATACAAAGGAATCATTTCTTCCATGCTTCCAAGTGAAGCCAACCATGGTGAAGCAGGGACCATGGTAGAGCAGTACCTTTGACTTATCTTCACATAGGCAGAACTGGTAAAAGAAAGGATCCAGGGGCTCCTCCCAAGCCCATGTGACCCCTGAGGAACAGATCCTCAAAAGACCTTAAGAGTAAAAATAAATCAGTTTATCTGGACCAACTGTATGGCATTAAACACCCAAAAGGAAAGTATAACCAAAGATTAAAGGAGCCAATATAATTTCATAAGAGTCCATATGTATAGCTAAAGGCAAAAATGCCAGACAGGTGATACCTTCTTTTGAATTGTTGGCCAGGGTGGCCAAAGGGATTCCCACATAGTAACCCAGCATAGAACTGGGAAATTGAATAGCAGACCCCAATTTTATCCAAAGGAATATTGATCACTGATTACCTCTAGATGAAGAACAGCTGACCCTCCTAAAAGAAAGACATCTAGATAGGCTGACTAGATTCACCAGAAGGGCAAGTAGTGGAGAATGGCTGGGGATGCCAACAACACAGCAGACAGTAGCAGGGATATCAGAGTATAAGGGCTCTAGTGGGAGAGGGGGACTATGGGAGGGTGCTACCTGGGAAGTGGGTGTATAAATAAATAAAAAATAATAATTCTTCAAAGCATAAAAATTATCTGCTTAATAATTAGTAGATGTGAAAAACATTATCATTGAAATCTACCTGATGACTTTATATCCATGCTCAGATGCCAAGGAGCTCAGAAAGTAACCAACTGTGACTAGTAATAATCAGATATATAGAGATTAGAAATGCATGTGCATCTTAGTGTCAATTGTATTAAAAATGAATTTTTCTGTATGAAACTGTATATTTTAATAATGAAATGGAAATCTTTTTTAAAGTTTAAAACCTCATTTAATTTTGTGTCTTTTAGGGTTTATACAGAGTACAATATTGTATAACTGTATTAGTTCAACTGTAAACCTAAAAATTTACAGCCAATTTTTTAAGAGGTGCATCTTAGCTCTAGAAATTGTTTTTGAATATGTCAATGCTGTTGTAATGAAATGCTTCTTCGAATTATATGGTTATTAAATAAACAATAAAAAAAAGAAAGTCCAGTGTGGACCCACACTGAAGGACATTTGTGGATACAAATTAAAGTCCATAGAACTTATTTTATATATCATGAGAATACATTCAATTGTTCAGGGATTAGCAAGGGGAGGTGAATATAGGAGATGAGATCTAAATATAATCAAATTTTATATTATGAAAATTGAAAAAAATTACTAAAAATATATTTAAAGCAAACAAAAATATTTTGAGATAAAATCAAATAAATAATAGTAGTCAGCAGGTTTCAAACATTTATTAAAAGAGACTGTGAAATATGTCACAGAAAAAAGTGTTTCATAGGAACAAAACAGGGATAATTTATCCAAATTATCCAAATTCTTTTGTCAGTGGTGTGCACAGTCTCAGTAGATGGCTTAAAATCATATGCGGTCAGCCTGTAGGTAGCATCTGAAATCATTGTCATGAGATGGATCCGAAAAAGAGTTAAAGTGACCTTAAAGGCATAAACTTGGGCTCAGAGGTAGTAGACTCCTTAAGGACAAAAATGAGAAGGAACCTTGATGGAAACAGTTATAAACTCAAAAAATATTACACATCTTAGAAGACAAGGAGAGCTGGATAGCTTCGGTTGGTGACTTGTCACACCTGGGTTGAGGGAGCCTCAATTGGGGAATTGCCTCCATTGAACTGGCCTGTGGCAATGTCTGTGTGGCATTTTCTCAATCATTGGGTTTTGTGGGAGGGCCTAGCCCACTGTGGGTGGTGCCACCCCTGGCCAGGTGGGCCTGTGTTGTATAAGAAAGTAAGTGGCATTCCTCCATAGCCTGTGCTTTAGCTCTGCCTGCAGCTTCCTGCCCTGAGTTCCTACCTTGGGCTCCCTGATGAATTGTGACCCAGGAGATGTAAGCCAAATAAACCCATTTCTCCCTAAGTTGGTATTAATTAGTGTTTTGTCACAGCAATGGAAGCAATGGAAAGACAAACTAGAATAAGGAGGCAACTGTTTCAAGATGAAATAAAGTCACATGGAAGCAAGAAATAGTGAACTTGTTTTGTGTGTGTGTGTGTGTGTGTGTGTGTGTGTGTGTGTGCGTGCATGCACGCACATGTGCCAGTGCTGTATAGAGGAATTTGGGGGAACATTTTGGGCACATGATTTGAAACAGGATGAGGAGGATGGATCCAATACTATAAGACATTCAGGGTAGAAGAAGGGAAGTCATGAGAGAAAGCGTGAAAGGCAGAAAAAAAGCACTAAAGGCAACTTGGAAAACGGTCTGAAAATGAGACAGGAAGGAATGAGAAATAGCTCAGAACTTGAAAGAGAAAAGTTCCTGGGAAGACATAGTGATGCTCCATTAGTAGGGCCCTGTTAAGCTTGACACTCATGTGCTAGCACTGACGATATTCTGACATTTGACACTTAATTGATATGGAAAATGAGGCTTAGCAAGTTAAAATTCTCCTCTCAGTCTGGCCCATTATTAAGAACCCAAGAATCTGGGGCTAAAAGTTTTCTCTAGCATAAATGAATGCCCAACTTGTGACTTGTGGGCCACACACAGTTCAGGATAAATATGAATGGAGCCCAACACAGAACCATAAACTTACTTAAAATATAAGATTTTGTGGGGGGTTTTGTGTGTATGTAGAGAGCATATGCACATGCATGCAAAGAATAGATGTTCCTTGGTCACACTCTATTTGCTGTGGAAAGGTCTCTTACTGAAGCTAAGTATGGTAGATTCCTGCTAGCCTTTCTGGCTGTGATGCCCAGAGATTCCCTATCACTGCTTCTCAATGCTGGGACTCTAGGTGGTCTTCAGGCATGCTCAGATTTTACTTGGGTTCTGAGAAACCAAACTCCATTCCTCAGGTTTGCAAGGCATGATCTATTTTGATTCATCATCTCCCTGGACAACAAGTTTTGTTTTGTTTTTAAGCTCATTGTGTGGCATGAGACTTGTAGAACATCATATTTCAAAGTCAAAGATTTACAAGTCTGCTCATGGAAGTACAATGAATATAGAGTGAAAATACAGGTAGTGACAATGAGGGAACTCCCCAAACGGACACGACCACCTCTGCAGTTGGTGGCCACTGCATCAACAGCAAATCCCAAGGTTGAATTGGTATGCCATAATGTTTTAATACTCATAAACACTATAACACTAGATCTTGGTAATTAAAATATGTTAGAGTACTTTGAATTCACAGAATTGAAAAACACAAATGAAAATTTCCTGGAATGAATTCTACTTGGTCACTGGCTATTTGCTTTTTAAAAGTTGTAAGAAATGAAGAAAGTACTCAGTCATTACTTCCTGTGCTGGCTGCTGCGTCAAGTGTACTAAAATGTGTTTTTAGAAATAGAAAGGCTGATAATAGCTTTGTAAATAAAACTAAAGTGGATCTGAACTTATTGAAAAGTAGAAATGATGGTATAATAACTGTGTCATGACATTACTGATAATCTATTACTTTATAAAAATATTTTAGTGATTCCTTGAGAATTTCATACAATGTATTTTGATAATATTCAGACACAATTCCCATTTCCACCCCCTCCTACATCCCAGATTTCATGTTCTGTATTATTACTTTTCTTCTGCTAAAGATTTATCAAGTATAATTTGGGTTCCCAAATACACTTGAGTATGAGTCTATCCCTAGGAGTTTGGTCAATGAACAAGGGCACCACATACTTAAGGAAAACTGACTCTCTTTCTCCCAGCAGCTATCAATGGCCAATAGATCCTCAGCTAGGGATAGGTGTTCTTGACCACCTCCCCACTCTTTACACTGGGTTTTTTTCTGACCTGGGCTTGCTTATGGCATATTCAAGCTATCACAAGGGCTCATATCTGCACGTCTGCAACTGCCCTGTGGTGTCCAGGTTTTCTCATATACATCGATCACCTCTGGCTCTTAAATTTTTTTCTGATGACTCTTCCACATGATTTCTGAACTATAGGGGGAAAGGGTTTGGTATAGATGTCCCATATCAGGCCAAGCAATTTCAGTCTCTTATTCTCTATACATGGACCAGATGTGGGTCTCTGTGATAATCACCAACTGTTCTAGGAAGAAGTTTCTCTGGTGAGTATTGAGAGATGTACAAATCTATAGGCATAATAATAATTCATTAGGAGCCAGTTAATACTTTGTCTACTTAGCACAACCTACTTAGAAGGTTCACCGTTTTGGCCTGTGACCTATCTTAGACATTGCTTCCTGACCCTGATAACAGTGCTAAGTATCGGCTTCATCTTGTGAAGTGATCCTTAAATCCAGTCAGAAGGTGGTTAGATACTCCCATAACATGTGACTTGTCAGGGAACTCATTATTTTAGCTCACAGTGTTCACAGCTGGACAAGGCTTATGATTATGTTCTCTTCTGAAAGCATGCATTGAACCTTACAGCACTATGAAAGCTCGGCAGCAGAGATGAAGCTTAGAGGTCAGTATCAGCTTGAGTATCCCTTGTTTCTTCTAAGATTCATATATATATATATA